>NW_021365302.1:0-111140 GCF_001605985.2 Dendrobium catenatum | reverse complement strand
AAAAAATCACAAACCTTGTTTATAAGTCCTCAAATCTACTTTTTTTTTAGCATTTTTATTGATACCAAATAACATCTACTACAGCTTATGATATTATTTTTAATGGTATACACAAGTTTTTTGAGGATTATGTCATTTTTTTGTGTATTTTATTTGATAAACTAGTTTATTTTATATTCACTCATATTTGTATTATTATTATATTATTTATATTTGTTGCAGGTTAGAATATTCACAGTGGTAAAGTAAGAAAATTTCATGTCTTAGCATTGCAAGAGTATTCATCACACAAACAGAGAAAAAGAAACTCCATAATTTTTCATGTGGAAAACCCTGAAGGAAAAAATCACAAGGCCACATCCAGTTGAAATAATTTCACTAGTATTTGAATAGATTACAAATGACCGGTTCATCCTTGAAATTGAGGATGATAAGATTATAATAGTCAATCGTCAGGTTGAAATTTAGTGACTGTAAATCGGATGGAAAACCGATGACGTTCTGTGGTCAGGCAAAAAATCAGGTGTTAGTTGGTGTCGGGTGAAAGTCTTGCGTCAGTTGGTCGCCGCCAGAATTTTGGCATCAGTTGCTGGCCGAGCGATGGTCGAGGAGTCTGGTGGCAAGAGAGTTCTAGTTTTTCTTTCTTCATTCTCTCCCTTCTCCCTCTATCTTTCTTAAAATTGAGGAATTCCACTCTTTTGAATAGGTGGAAACTCTCAAGTGTAAGAGCCCCTTTCTTATGTAGAAGATAGAGTTTTTAGTCTTCCTCTCTCTCTCTCTCTTCCCTATATTTCTTCTTAATTTAAAGATTTCCATTATTTTTGATAGGTGGCATCTCCTATCCAAATTCAGATTTCCTCTTTAGGATAGAAGCTCAAATGAGTGATAACACCTCCACCAAAATTCCTCTGGCTAAAGGAGCGTCCTATTGCCAAACATGAAGGTTCGAAGAAATATCACAAGGTGGCCAAGGCTTGTAATGTAGCCTCTACCATAACCAACAACTCTTTGATCATTTTCAAGAATAAGTTTTATTTCCCTAATGATCTTGTGATGAAAGTGCCTAAAAAGTCTGATCGTGCTTATTCTCTTCCTCCATGATTTTTGACTATCTATGAGTTCAGTTTGCGAGCAGGACTGCAATTTTCACCTCCTTCAGATTACAATAATCAATCGTCAAGTTGAAATTTAGTGACTGTAAATCAGATGGAAAACCGATGATGTTCTATGGTCAGGCAAAAAATCTGGTGTTAGTTGGGGCCGGGCGAAAGTCCTGCGTCAGTTGGTCGCCGGGCAAAATTTTGGCGTCAGTTGCTGGCTGAGCGATGGTCGAGGAGTCTGGTGGCAAGAGTGTTCTAGTTTCTCTTTCTTCATTCTCTCCCTTCTCCCTCTATCTTTCTTAAAATTGAGGAATTCCACTCTTTTGAATAGGTGGAAACTCCTTGCAAGTATAAGAGCCCCTTTCTTATGTAGATGATAGAGTTTTTAGCCTGCCTCTCTCTCTCTCTCTCTCTCTCTCTCTCTCTTCCCTATATTCTTCTTAATTTAAAGATTTCCATTATTTTTGATAGGTGGCATCTCTTATCCAAATTCAGAGTTCCTCTTTATGATAGAAGCTCAAATGGGTGATCACGCCTCCACTAAAATTCCTCTAGCTAAAGGAGATCATCCTATTGCCAAACATGAAGGTTCGAAGAAATATCACAAGGTGGCCAAGGCTTGTGATGTAGCCTCCACCATAACCAACAACTCTTTGATCATTTTCAAGAATAAGTTTTATTTTCTTAATGATCTTGTGATGAAAGTGCCTAAAAAGTCTGATCGTGCTTATTCTCTTCCTCCATGATTTTTGATTGTCTATGAGTTCAGCTTGCGAGTAGGGCTACAATTTTCATCTCCTTCAGAGTTGATTGATATTTCAGTGACATATGAAGTGAGTTTGTCCCAATTTTTCTATAGAGCCATGTCGATTATATTGGGATTGATTGTATTTTTTAGAGATCATATTGCAGTGTTGTCCCAAGCTTGCCTTTCTTAGATGAGTTGACTTACTTATGATATATAGGGTCGTATCACTTTCAGATCCAAATGACTGGATATTTGCAACTGAAACTTATAAAAGAGCTGGGCTAGTGGATTCGTCTTTGTACATAATGATAATAATATATTAGAAAATTGGAAAAAGCTAAAGGATTTATCCATTCTCCTTCATGTTGGAGCAGAAAATATACTAAAGATACTAAACCTTTTTGATGTAGACATCCTTCACTATGAGATACATTATTTGAGCAAATATGTAGATGGGAGTATTTATTTAAGGTGGGACTATCTACTCAGTGAAAGTTCAAGGAGGTTGTGAGACCTCAATGAATAAGCCCGAGGATAACCAAGAGGTGGGGGGGGATTGGTAATTAAAAAATTTCTTTAACAAAAAGAAAATCTTTTTATAATTCTCAAATATCTAAAAAAAAAAAAAAAAAAATTATCCCTCAATGCGAAAGCAAATTAATTTCATAATAATAAAAGATCAAAGCTTTTAATTACATGATTAATCATAGAAAAATAAATTGCAAAAAATAATAAAAACAAATACATTAGAATTTATAGTGGTTCAGTCCAACCTGACATACATCCACTCCCCGAAAATCTCCTTTTAAGGTATTGTTCTAAAACTAGTGTCTCTCCTTTTGCCCCCACAGCAAGGAGAATAATCCTTTATAAAATATCTTCCTCCAACCTGGTGCGGTAGAGTACCTTACTCTTTTTCACCCTCCTAGTGAAGGTAGAGAACCTAGAATCCATTTTCACCCTCCTAGTGAAGGCATAAAACCTATAATCCTTTTTTTCCCTCTTGGAGATGGCAGAGAACAAAGAATCTTTTTTATCTCTCTAGGAGATGGCATAAAACCACAACTTAGTAATGTAGAATGTCTTATAGAGCCACCAAAAGATCAAGGCAAAATCTTTAAAAAGATAGGGAAGAACTTTGCTTGGAATAACCTTGTGAATCTCTCACAACTATCTCTCTCAAATAACTCTCCCTCTATTCTCTCCCAAAGTATTCCTTAACTCCTTCTCTATGCTACCTCTCAAGTCACTTAATAATAAAAGTCTTAGAAATAAGTCTAAGAAAGAGTTTAAATAGAGAGCATCTAAAAAAGCCTTACAAATTAGTCTACCTACTCTGATCATCTAGTATGATCCAAGGTCTATTGCAAATCTGGGCCCAAGTATTGTGATTTTGATAATAACAAACATTATTATTTTTTTACTAATTCTATTATTGCATATCTATTTTGTTTTTCATACTCACTAACCTTTTAGGTCTACAAGTTTACTTGTAATATAAATCAGCTCAATATCAGGTAGACTAGAGTTGAGTCTATTTGTAATTTCAATTTTAATATACTTTTTACCTTTCTTGAGTCAAGTCAAGCTAAGTAACCTTGCACATACACATTCAAGGAAGTGAGTTAGTGAGTTAGGAGAAAATAGATTTTTGAACTAATCATACAGTACAATGTAAATAGTACTGGATGATATTTCCTTTGGCAATTCAAGAGCTTTTTAAAGGAAAAGTAAAAACATAATTAGCAATAGAATAAAGGTAAGAATAATAAAAATTCTAAAATTTATTTTGATGTTATATGCTTTGAATGCAGGAAGCTAGGGCACCTGAAGTCTGATTTCCCAACTCTTAAAACTCACCCAAGAAAGGAGAAGAGTGAAGAAAAACTTAAATTTAAGAAAGGTAAGCAAAGGACTCAAAAAGCTTTCTAGGCAGACTCAACATCAAACTCTTCTAAAATTGAAGAAGAAGAGGAGATAACCAACCTATACTTAATGGCAGATGGTCATCTTGATCATTTTGATCAAGAGGATGGATGTGAGCTTACCTATTATTAATTATTCAAAGTTTTTAAAAAATTCATACTACATATAGGAAGCTTAAAAAATCACATGCTGGCCTTAAATTCGACTTTTCAATTCTGCATAAAGATCATGAATGCCAATGGAAAGATCATTCCACTCTGGATAGTAATCACATGGCTTCATTAGATGAATTTGATATTTTAAATATGAAGCATTTTGAATTAACTATTAAGCATGATTCCTTGAAAGTATCACATGTTGAATTAAAAATTACATTCAAGAAATTAGAAACTCTTGCATCTCAATTAAATAATAGGGAACATGCATTGAAAGTAGAAAATTCAATTCTTGAAAGTGAAAAATAAGTTTTTATAAGCCAAATTAAATGCTTTTAAGGAAAATAAAAAACCACATTCACTTAAAGAGTTTCAAAAATCATCATTAAAACATACATCATTCAAACCTAAGAAGAGGCACCATAACCTAAATAGATTAGTAAATCCTTTTCCTAGTGTTAGATGTTTTTCTTATGGCATGCTAGGACATATCTCCCACACTTGCACCATTCTCTGTAGAACACATTTAGTGTGGAGACAAAAATTTCAAAATTCACAACATAGCATGCATGCATTTCATTCTTCTTTCCATAAGATGGGATCCAAACTTGATTGGGTTCTCAAATCTAACATTTGATGATTTTATAGGCATCCTCTTACAAAAGGCCTCATGAGATTATATGGTATATGGACAGTGGATGTTCAAGGCATATAATTGGAGATGCAAATCAATTTATTTTGCTGGAGGATAGAGCAAGAGGCAAGGTGACACTTGGAGATAGCACCACCAAGAGAGTGATGAGATTGGTATAATTGATATATAAAAAAAAATTCATCATTAAAAATGTTTTACTGGTAAATGGTTTAAAATATAACCTACTTAGCATAAACTAATTTTGTGATAAAGGATTTAGCATTAAATTTTTTTCCACCAGCTGCATGATTAGCTTAAATAGAAACACCATGTTGTAAAGAAATAGAATTAATAATATTTATATGCTTGATTTAAACTATGTTGAACCTACTGCTTCTTTTTACCTAAAAAACTATTGATGATGAATACTAATTATGACATAGGAGATTATGTCATGCAAGCATAAAAAATCTTAGAAATATCACCCAAAAAGACTTAGTGAGAGGTATACCCAAACTAGAATTCACTAAAGATCACATGTGTGATGCCAGTTAGTTAGAAAAGTAAGTCAAATCCTCCTTCTACCCAATTAAGGATATTAGCACTAGCAAACCTTTAGAAGTCTTACACATGGATCTTTTTGAACCTGTTAGCACTAGCCTGGGAGGGAAAGTTTTTAGGTATGTGTTTGTTGATGATTACTCAAGGCTTACTTGGGTTAGATTCCTATCTCATAAAAGTGAATCATTCAAGAAATTTAGATCATCCTCTATTTGGATTTAGAGGATGCTATGTAGTGAAATTCTGACAATTCATAGTGATCATGTTATAGAATTTATGAATGAGAAATTTGAATCTTACTGTAAGGAGAAAGGGATAGATCATAATTTTTCAACTCCTAAAACCCTTTAGTAGAATGAACTTGCTGAAAGAAAGAACAAGACCGTAGTATAAGCCACTAGAGCCTTATTAGTTTAGTACTCACTTCCTAAAATTTGTTGGATAGAAGTGATGAATACAATCTATTATGTTCTGAATAGGGTTAATGTCAGATCCAATCTGAACAAGGCACCCTATAAAATTTTTAAGGGTAGGACACCCAACCTCTCTCACCTTCATGTTTTTGAATGTAAAGTATTCATTATATATAATGGGAAATCTCTCTTAGGAAAATTTGAACCCAAATCTGATGGAGTGTTCCTAGGTTACTTAAATGTTATAAAATCCTATAGAGTTTTTAATAAAAAAACATTGGTAGTAGATAATACCACTCATATTATATTTGATGAATCTAGTAATTTTGGAGGTTCTAGGGTAGAATAAGAAGAGGTTATAGAAATTACCCAAGGAGTGGAATATGCAAATCTAGAGGAAAGGGTAGAAACCAAAAACACACTACCTAGAGAATGGAGATATCAAGTCATCCTAAAGAACTAATCTTATGAGACCCATCTAAAGGTGTTAGAACTAGGCATGAATTTAGAAAAGAAGTAAACCACTCTACATTCATTTCAATGATTGAACCCACCAACATAAATTATGCCATATATGATGAATTCTTGATCCTAGCCATGCAAGAAGAGTTAAATTAATTTGCGAGGAATGATGTTTGGGAACTTGTTGAAAGACCTAAGGACTAGAGTGTGGTTGGAACTAAATAAGTTTTCAAAAATAAAATGAATGATTATGGTGTTGTGGTGAGAAATAAAGTAAGATTAGTGGCTAAGGGGTATAACCAGATAAATGAGATTGACTTTGAAGAGACCTTTGCCCCTGTAGCTAGATTAGAAGAAATTATAATACTACTAGCTTTTGCCTGCTTTAAGGGATTTAAACTGAATCAAATGAATGTCAAAAGTGCCTTTCAAAATGGGGTAATAGAAAAATATATATTTGTTGAACATTCGCCAGACTTTAAAATTTCATAATTTCTTAATCATGTGTTCAAATTAAAAGAAGCATTATATGGACTAAAAAAGGCTCCCAGAGTATGATATGAAAGGCTAAGTGCATTCCTATTATAGAGAACCTTTGTTAAGGGGTGCGTAGACACCACCCTATTTTTGAAAAAGGTAGGAGATGAATTACTCATTATCCAAATTTATGTTGATGGTATTCTGTTTGGAAATTCTAATAAAAATCTATGAGATGAATTTTCAAAAACAATGAGTAAAAAATTTGAAATGAGTATGATGGAAGAATTGACCTATTTTTTGAGATTTAGCATAAGGAAGATGGATGATGAAACTTTTTTTAATCAATCAAAATATATTAAGGTCATCCCTAAGAAATTTGAAATAGATAAAGCCATGACAATAAACACTCCCGTGAGTTCTATTATTCAGTTAGATAACGATTCAAATGAAAAATCTTTTGATAAAAAGAAATACAGAGGAATAATTAGATCACTTCTTTACTTGACTGTTTGTAGACCTGATATTATACTTAGTGTTTATCTTTATACTAGATTTCAGGCTGTTTTAAAAGATTTCCACTTGACTGCTATAAAGAGAATACTTGGATATCTCTTAGAAACTGAAAACTTAGGAATATGATATCCTAGACATAACACTTCCTTTAAAATCATAGGATATTCTAATTCAGATTATGCAGGATATAGAGTTGATAAGAAAAACACTTATGAAACATGTCAATTCATAGGGCAATCCTTAATCATTTGGTACAGTAGAAAATAAAAATCAATTGCATTATCTATTGGTTAAACTGAATACATGGCCTTAGAAAGTTATGTGGCCCAAGTTCTTTGGTTAAAGTAATAAATACTAGATTTTGGATTGCCTGTAGGCACCATTCAAATTTTATTTAATAACACTAGTGTCATATGCATTTCAAAGAACCCAATCCAATACTCCTTGAAAAAATACATAAACATAAGACACCATTTCATTAGGGACCACCAAAGGAGGCATAGAGCTATACCATATAGCCACTAAAAATCAACTTGCTGATATCTTTACAAAACTATTGTCCTGTGAAACCTTTAGCACCTTAAGAACAAGATTATGTGTGATAGGCATTCATGCTTGAAATTGATGCTTTCTATTTCGGTTTTTTTATTTTATTTTTTTATTTGTTTATATTTATGTGTTCATGTTTTATACTTTTGATTTTTTTTTTAATTTATTTTAGTATTTTAAGAATTAGATCACTGCTAACTTCTGATATTGATTTTATTTTTTTTAAATGACACATTTGCCTTGTTTTTATTTAGAAACATATAGGCAGTGATCGACACCTCTAAAACAATTAAAGGAAGAAACTTTCATAATTATTTCTCTTCCTCTAACTCCTTTAGTGGTTTATTTTTTTGAATCAAAATCCATTTTAAATAAAAGATTAGAATTTGAAATAGAGATCTATTTTATCTTCTTACAGCAATCTACCTCATATGAATAATATTCCAAGTTAGTCAATCTCGTTCAAGTTTTGTTAATAAGGTTGTTTGTATATATCATATAGATAGAAATCTATTTTGTGGTTTACTTTTCCTTATGTAAGAGAGTGAGTTTATCCTCTCCCATATTTTAAAGATAATATCACAACTGAGAAATTTTTAAGATTCCAAAAGGAAGCAAGCATGAAAAAAATGAAAAGAGGTACAAAATGAGCCCAAAAATAGAAAAGATATATGATGACTGCCAAATAATTACAAGATGTATGAAGTGTATCAAAAATCAATTGATAAGTAATGTGTATCAAAAGCTAATAAGGAGGCACAAAATGAGCCTACTAAGAGTTAGCTGGCCTTTCTTTCAAATCCTTAACATCTTAGAAGACTCCTTATGCCAATTAATATCTCCTACACTTGAATTTGAAATCAACATGTTTGATTGATTACTTTGCAATATTATTCAATTAGATATTTTTCTAAAACGAAGTTTGAAAATATCACTTTTTCAATCTAATTTCTTTTCTGATTTAGATTTTTCTTTCAAAAGGATTTTGATTTGTGAGGAGTCTGAGCTAGGGTTGACAAGATGATTTTTTAACCTTTTTGAATATCATTAGGTCAATTCATTTCCAGTTGATTTCTTCTAATAATGAGGTGAATTTATCATTTACCTGAGCAAATCGATTAAAAAAATCTCTTTTGAATTTTGTCTTCTATTTTTTTATTTATATTTGTCCTTCCTTCTATTTTCGTCCTTTTTATGATATCAAAAGGGAGAGTAGTGTGTTGTTTGCTTCTTATGTTTTAGTAAATTTTATTTATTTTCTACTTACTTATTTTCTATTTTTACTTATGCCTGACATTTTTCTTAAAAAATAAAAATGATAAAAGTATTTTTTTTTAACTCTCCTTACTTTCATAATTTTATCTTCTAAAGAGGAGTTTCAAAGAATGTCAAAGGGCTTTGAAAATATTTAACAACAATATTTATCATCATTGAAATGGAGGAATTGTTACAAATATTATCCTAAGCAATATAATTATGACGATAATAAATATTATTATTTCTTTACTACTAATATTATAGTAAATATGTTTTTTTTGACCTACTCGCAAATCCTTCAGGTCCACAAGTTCATTTACAATGCAAATTAGCTAAAGATAAGGTAGACTAGGGTTGATTTTATTTGTAATTTCAATTTCAATGTACTTTTCACCTTTCTTGAGTCAAGTCATGCATTTAGTGGACCCCAAGCTAAGTAACCTTACACACACACACACTTCCAGAGGTGTTAGGAGAAAAATAGATTTCTGAACTAATTGTACAGTTTGATGTAAATCATACTGGATGATCAGTTATACAAAAAACCTTAACTAGGGCACCCTTTATTAAGTAAGATTGATTAACTATTCATATTAGATGATTCAGATCGTACATGATGATTAATTATAGATATGAAAAATAGTCGCTAATCATAATTTAGGTAAAATTTTAATCTTCAAATTTTGTTCTAATAGTATATGATAATGTACATGGTACTTGATGATTAATAAGAATTATGCCTAAATTGATCCTATGGTTAAGGGAGAAATTATGGTTAGAATGCTCGATCAGATCATACATAATGATCTACAATGATTATATTGGACGATCTTTGATATTTCATGGGATGATCCCCCATCGTCCAAGATGAAAATCATAATTTTCTTTTAATAATACAGGAGATTATATTAGACATCCTGAGGGATGTGCGAGACGATATGTAAATCGCCACCTATCATCCCATATTATACTGGATGATCAATACAATATCATAAACTAATCATCCTGTATGATCACAAAATTGTACTCGACGATATGTACAAATACTTAAACTGATCGTACAAGGCAATGCTGATCATACTGGCTAAAAGGGCTATTTTGTACTAATCGTATAGGATAATCTATGGATCAAACTGGATGATCTTTGATGGTAAATTAAAAATTAGGGCTTTTTTTGCAGACTCTCTATTTAATCTCTCATATTATATTTTGAGAGATCTTTTGCTAATGAGTTAATTTGAGAGAGTGCTAAGAGAAGGAGAGGTTTGGGAGAGGAGAGAGAGAGAGAGAGAGAGAGAGAGAGAGAGAGAGAGAGAGAGAGAGATCCTTGTGAGGGGAGTTGTGAGGGATTTACAATGGTTGCTCCAAGCAAGATTTCCACCATCTTCTTCAAGCTTCTTTCTTAGTTCCTTGGTGGATCTGGAGAGACTTTCGTCAGCATCAGATCCAAGGTTCTCTTCCTACTCTAGAAGTGAGTAAAAGGATTCCAATATTCTCTACCTACTCCAGGAGGGAGTAAAAGGATTCCAATGTTCTCTACCTACTCCAAGAGGAAGTGAAAAGATTTCCAAATTTTCTGCCTACTCTAGGAGGGAGTAAAAGAATTCAAGGTACTCTACCTCACCAGATCGATGGAAAGATTTTATAAAGGCTTCTTCATCTTGCTGTGGGGGAAAAAGGAGAGACATTACTTTTAGTGCAATACCTAAAATGAGGTTTTTTGGGAGTAGATGTAGGTCAAGTTGATCGAACCATTATAATTATGGTGTGTTCTTTATATTTACTTTTATGTAGTTTTATTTCAATATTTTTTTTATAATTTGTTCTATGTTTTAAATCTTTGATTGTAGTTATTTTGAAATTAGTTTTACTTACACATTATGGGATAAAATTATCTGTTTTAAAATATTAAAAAAAATTCAAAAAGAATTTCTTTTTACCATAAGAAAATTTTTAAATAACCAAATTACCCCCCTTTTGGTTAAACTTGGGCTAGTTCATAAAGGGTTATAACCCTCGTGAACTTTTAAGATCGTCATGTACGATTAGTTAAAAGTACTCATAATAGTATTGTACAAAGAGACAGGCCCTATATGATTAGCTCAGAGATGAACATATCATTCAGGATGATTGAGAGCATCATCTAATATAATTAGTACAAAATAGCTCTTTTAGATAGTACAGACTAAAATGTCCTGCACGATCAGTTTAAGAGATTGTACTATTTGTCTAGTATAATAAGCAATGATAAATTATCAACCCATGTAGAGCTCAATTTGTATGATACAAATTTGTGTGTGTGTGTGTGTGGGGGGGTGGCTGATCAGCTAATCGACAATCAGCACATTCATGGGGGGGTGGGGTCGTTATGTATGCTTAGTTGAAAAACTATAGCAATTTATCTTGGATAATAATTGATGATAAATTATCATCCCATGCATCATCACTCAGGTCGTACAATATGATCATCACCAACTATTTTGTATGATTTGATTAAAAAAATTAACTAATTATTCCCCTAATTATAAGATCAATTTAGGCATATTGATCATATATCATACAATACAATGCATATCATACAATACGATGCATATCGTACGGTACGATTATAATAAAATTTAAATTATAAAATATTGTCTAAATTAAGATTGGTGATTATTTTCATAATTATACGTGATTGTCCTTTATGATATGATCACCCAAGATGATTGACTTAATCAATCATAATTAGTATAAATGCCCTAACTAATGATTTTTTTGATTAACTAATCAACCAATATGAAGTAAATCATATAGTTCGATTGATTTAGAAAACTCATCTTCTTCCTTGATGATTAACTCACTCTCTCTAGTGTGTGTATGCAAGGTTACTCAGCTTTAAGATCCACCATAATACATGATTGACTCAAAAAAATAAAAAGTACATAAATACTAAAAATTTAGACATTGATCCTAGTTTACCCAATCTTAAGCTAATTAAAAGTTGCAAGTGAATAGTGGATCTAGAATGTTAGTGAGCAGGGCAAAATAGTATGCATTAAACTTAATTATGAGGAGATAACATAGTAAGAAAATTAATAATATTTGTTATCATCAAAATCAATAGACTTGGGTCAAGATTTGTAATAATCTTCCCTTTTTAATGATGACAAACATTATTGGTTTATATTTCAAAAGTGTTTTATTATTCCCCAAGCTCCTGCTTACTAAGTAAATTCTTTCAAAAATAGATGAGGTGTTTGTTTTATTTTTGTTTTTATTTAACAATAACACATGTCAAGAGAACACAAATTATTAGGAGAAAAACATGGAATTAAACATTTTAGAAAAGAAATTATCATTTACCAATAACATGATACTCCCCCTTTTGACATCACAAAAAAGAAGGAAGATAAACAACAGATAGTATATGAGTAAATAAAGATCACAAAGCAGAATAAGCTAAAAGTCATAAGAACTCTTATAAGGTGGAGGTGGTGGTGGTGGTTGGAAGTATCGATGAATGGAGGCAAACTACTCTTCAAACTATGCCATATACTGATCTTGGTGTTGCTGATGCTTGGCTACGTAGTGATTAAAACAAGCTAAATCATTTTCATGTTGCTGGTGCTACTATGCTATGTAGGAGTCGAAGTGGGCCTCTCTTTTATAAAACCTCTGAACCAACAGATTAAGTTGAGACTATTGGCGGATAGGGACATCTGTTGGAATAGGTCCTCCCTCATCTACCACAAGCTCTTCGTCCACATTGTGAACATTACGATGATGAGCACTGTGAATGATGTGGAAGGAGCAATTATAATAGAAGATTGAGATGTGATTAGGTGGTGCAGGAAATTGGAAATTATACTTAGTTTCTAGGACAAAAGTAATGAGATGTCCTAAGACAAGATTAGGCTTTCTCTTGTATCTATGATCTCTAATGCAAGTCATATTTTCAAGATATCAGACTATAAGATCAGTTGTCTTAAAATCAATTTGAGCTATAATGTAATAGGTAGCAAGAGAGAACACGTGTAATGTTAATCCTATCACCATCTTTAGGAATGAAGGAGTTATGAAGAAAGTGCTCGATAATTCAGGCATCATGGACTAGAGTATAGACTTAGGCTATGTGGTATCAAACATTGGATTCCCTAAGAGTATTGTTGGAAGATATCCAATCATAGTCAGGAGTTGAGGGCAAAATGTGCGTTTTCTTGCCAGTAGAAGAGAGGCGTAGGAATTCATGAAAGTCCTGGTAGGCTATTTCTACTGGTAGCCTATTGACATAGGATTGGAGGGCAGTACCCTCACTGTTTATTCTAAGGTTGGAGAAAAATTCAAAAAGCAGTTTATAATTAAAGGGATACATAAGAGTAAGAATGAAGGTGAGAGTGGTGTAAGCAAAGAGTGGAACTCCCGAAGAGTGCACGAGAAGGCTTGCCACTGGCCATTTCAAAGATGGAGAGCTCAAAAGTGAAGGTAAAATGATTGAAAGGGATTGAGTGAAGAAAAACATTGAAATCCCTATGTTTAAATAGAAATTGACAGATCATACATTACGATCGTGGGATCGTACTGGATGCTCAAATGTAATTAGTTCGTCCAATCCAATTTAGTAAAAAAATCAATGTCATTGTACATTACGATCAGAATCATACTTGATAATTAGAAAGAAGGCATTCATCCTGAGGAGTCGGTCTGAATGATTGTTGATTAATTGGATCATACAATATAATTAAGTGTTTGTATAGTATGATATGATATTAAATATTATACCAGTTGACTTTAATTTTTCCAATGGCTATGGCCACATGTATCATACAGTTTAAAGTGGATATTCGTATAGTACGATCGCCATTGATTAATGAAAATTGGTCGTTGGATGTGCTGTAATCAAAGATTTAGTATTTTATAAAGATCGTATAGTACGATGTTGATCGTATAGTACCTACCATGTGAACAAAATTCAGAGATGAATAAGTGATGATTAGGAAAGCTCCAATAAGGAAGATATAAATCAAATCATATTAAAATATAAATAAACATAACAAAAATCAAGCAATCAAGAAAAAATATACATCTAACACCAATTTTTTTTTTTTTGAAGAATTGATAAATTGCAAAAAATTATAATTTTACCTTATGATTAGATCAAAACGTAGTAAGAAATCCATTGAAAATGCTTAAACCAAGAAAAAATATGATTTTGAATTTTATTACCCTAGTTCAAGCTCCTTTCAAGGTAAAGTCTTCTTTTAAAGTTCTAATTCATAAATTAAATTAGAGAGAAAATGTGATATTTTCAAACTTCTTTTTAGAAATATATCTAACATAATACATTGCTAAGTGATGAATAATGAATAATGATTTCCTAATTCAAGTGTAGATGATATCAATTGGCTAATGGATTCTTTTAAGATTTAAAGATTTAAAAGAAAGATGAGCTAATTCATTGTAGGCTCATTATGTGCCTCTTGATCAGTTTTTAGTGCACTTTGCGTATCTTTTAATTTTTGATACACTTTGTGCATCTATCAATTTTTGACATACATTATGTATCTTTTTAATTTTGGGCTCATTTTGTGCCTCTTTTATTTTTTTAAAACCTTCTTCCTTTCTAAATCTTTAAAAATTCTTAGTTGTCAGATTATCTTCCAAATATGAGAGAAGAAAAACTCACTCTCTTATATAAGGAAGAGTAAACCACATAATAAAACTTGATTCATATGATATAGACAAACAACTTGATTATGAAAATTTGAAGTAGATTCATTGACTTGCAAAAATATTCATATGAGATAGAGGACTGTAGGAAGATGAAGCAAATCTTTATTTTTATGTCCAATTTTAATTTGAAATAGATTTGATTTTAAAAAAATACAACTAAAGGAGTTAGAAGAAAAATGATACTCACTAATTTTCTTCCTTTATTTATTTTAAATGAGTCAATCACTGTTTACAAAAATATGTAAGATTTTTATTAAAGAGAGGTTCAACTACTGAAGTGAGTAGTGATCAGGTTCTTATAATTAAAAAAAATAAACAAACAAATTCATAAAAAACATAAAACACTAAAAGATAGAATAAGAAAAAAAAATAACAATCAGATTTTAGATTTTCAAAGCATCCAATTTTAAGTATGAATATCTATGACTCCTAATTTGGTTCTTATGGTGTTTAATGTTTCAAAGGCTAATAGTTTTGTAAAGATATATGCAAGTTAATTTTTGGTGGCTACCTGATAAACTCTATTTCTCCTATAGTGGCATAGTACATTATGTCTATGTGTTTGGTAAAGTGTTGGATTAGATTATTTGAAATACATATAATACTAGTTTTATTACATAAGATTGGAATGGTGCCTACAAGTAGT
This sequence comes from Dendrobium catenatum, assembly GCF_001605985.2. Taxonomy (NCBI): domain Eukaryota; kingdom Viridiplantae; phylum Streptophyta; class Magnoliopsida; order Asparagales; family Orchidaceae; genus Dendrobium; species Dendrobium catenatum. Next base: position 95,984 of record NW_021365302.1, on the reverse strand, counting down.
ACTAAATTTAAAATTTGTTGATTTAACCAAAGAACTTATGCCACGCAGCTTCCTAAAGCTATACATTCTGCTTAAATAATGAACATGGCTACTGAGTTTTTTATTACTATAATAGGAGACTAAAGATCCTATGAATTGACAAGTTCTTGAAGTACTTTTTTTTATCAACCCTACATCTTACAAAATCTTAATCAGAATATCCTATGATTTCAAAGGAAGTAGAATGCTTAGGATACCAGATTCCCAAGTTTTGGGTTCCTAAGAGATATCTAAGGATTCTCTTAACATCAGTCAATTAAGATTCTTTTATATGAGCCTAAAATATAGTACATAGATAAACACTAAATATAATATCAGGATGTAGTAGTCAAGTAAAGAAGTGATCCAATTATCTTCTATATTTTTTCTGATTAACTATTTTTGTATTTGAGTCCTTATCTAACTGAAATGTAGAGCTCATAAAAGTATTTATTGCTTTGGCCTTATTCATTTCATATTTCTAATGAATGTCCTTAATGTATTTTGATTATATAAGAAAAATTCCATCATCCTTCTACCTTATACTAAATCCAAGTAAATAGTTCAGTTCTTCCATCATACTCATCTCAAACTTCTTACTCGTTATTTTAGAAAATTTATCACACATGTTTTTATCAGAGGATCCAAACAAACTATCATCAACATAAATTTAGACAATGAGTAGTTCATCTCCTATCTTTTTGAGAAATATGGTGTTATTTACACTCCCCTTAATAAAGGTTCTATCTAGTAAAAATGTGCTTTGTCTTTCATACCATGCTCTAGGTGCTTATTTCAGTCTATATAATGCCTTTTTTAATTTGAACACATAATTGAGAAATTATGAATTTTTAAAGCTTGGGAATTATTCAACATACACATCTTCTTTTATTACCCAATTTAGAAAGGCATTTTTAACATCTATTTGGTACAATTTGAATCCTTAAAAGCAGTCAAAAGCTAGTAGCACCTTTATGGCTTCTAATCTAACTACAGGGGAAAAGGTCTCTTCAAAGTTAATCCCTTCTATTTGATTGAACTCCTTAGCCACTAGTCTTGCTTTGTTCCTTACCACTACACCAAAGTCATTCATTTTCTTTTTGAAAACCCATTTTGTTCCAACAATACTCTGGTTCTTAAGTTTTTTTAACTAGCACCCAAATATTATTTCTAACAAATTGATTCAATTCTTCTTACATGGTTAGGATCCATAATTTATTAAATAGTGCTTGATTTATATTTATGGGTTCAATCATTAAGATAAAGGTAAAGTGGTTAACTTCTTTTCTAACTTCATGCCTAGTTTTAACACCTTCATATGGGTATCCTAAGATTAGTTCTTTAAGATGACTTGAAGAATATCTCCATTCTCAAGGCAGTGAATTTTTAGGTTCTAGCCTTTCTTCCAGATTTGCATATTCTACTCTATGGTGACTTCACCCACCACTTCTTCTTATTTTACCCTAGATTTTCTAAAATTATTAGATTCATCAAATATTATCTGAGTGGTCTTTTTTACCACTACTATTATTTTATTAAAACTCTATAGGATTTTCCAATATTCAAGTATCCTAAGAAAACTCCTTCATCAGATTTGGTATCAAACTTTCCCAATAGAGATTTCCCATTATTTAGAATAAACATATTTACATCCAAAGACATAAAGGTGAGAGAGGTTGGGTTTTCTACCCTTATGGATTTCATCGGGTGTCTTATTTAGCTTGGATCTAACATTAACTCTATTCAGAATGTAACATGTTACATTTACCATTTCTACCCAAAAATATTTAGGAAGTGAGTATTCCGCTAACATGGCTCTAGTGGCTTCTACCAAAGTTATGTTCTTTTTTTATCTGCCCCGTTCTGCTGAGGGGTTCTAGGAGTTAAAAAATTGTAATCTATCCGTTGCTCCTTATAATAAGACTCAAAATTTTCATTCTCAAATTTTCCACCATGATCACTATGAATGGTCAAAATTTCACTGCCTAGTTTTCTCTGAATCTAAGTTAAAAATGTCCTAAGCTCCTCGAATGATTCACTTTTATGAGATAAGAATCTAACCTAAGTGAACCTTGAGTAGTCATCGACAATCACGTACCCAAAGACTTTCCCACCTAGGCTTGTAGTGCTAACAAGTCCAAAGAGATCCATGTGAAGGACTTTTAATGGTTTACTAGTGTTAATATCCTTAATTGAGTGTAAGGTGTATTTGACTTACTTTTCTAATTGACAGACATCACACAGATGGTACTTAGTGAAGTCTAGTTTAGGTATCCTCTCACTAAGTCCTTTTGGATGATTTTTCTAAGATTTTTCATACTCGCATTACACAATCTCTTATGTTATAACTATGATTCATTAGCAATTATTTTTAGGCAAAGAGAAGTACTAGATTCAATACAATTCAGATCAAGCATGTAAGTATCGTTAATTCCTTTTCCTTATATAATATTATTTCTATTTAAGATAATCATGCAGCTAGCAGAAAAAAATTTTTATACTAAGCCTTTATCACAAAGTTGGCTAATGGTGAGCAAATTATGTTTTAAGACATCTATAAGTAAGATATGTTTAATAATGAAATATTTTGAGTTATTAATTATACATGATCCAAACACCTTTATAGTGGTGTTATCTCCAAGTGTTACCTTGCCCCCTACCCTAGCCTCCAACATGATGAATTACTTTACATCTCCATTCATGTGCCTTGAACATTTGTTATCCAGGTAGCACATGCTCTCACAGGGATTTTTTTGAGAGCTTCTCTATAAATTCATTAGGAATTAGATTTGGGAACCCAAATAAGTTTGGGTTCCAGCATATGGATTGATGGATGAAATGATTGAATGCTATACTGTGATTTATGTAATTTTGGTCTCCACTCTAAATGTGTTATATGGTGGATAGTGCAAGTGTGGGATATATATCCTAGAATGCCACAAGAAAAAAAAAAAATCTCCTAGGAATGCAATCATTAGTCTTTGTGGTTTATAGTGCCTCTTCCTAGATTTAGATGATGCATGTTGTGGTGATGAGTTATTTTCTTTATGAGTTTTTAGTTTTCTTACAGAATTTTGTTTGTACTTTCAAGAATTAAATTATCAACTTTTAATGCATGCTCCTTATTATCAACTTCATCTAAATATGCCTTTAATTCTTTAAATGATTTTTCTAACTTAACATGAAATGATTTCAAGAAATCATACTTAGCAGTTAAATCAACATGCTTCTTATTTAATGCATCAAAATAATCAAGTAAGACCATATGATTATTATCCAAAGTAGAGTGATCTCTCTGCATTTCTTGTTCCCAAGAATGTATGAGAGGAAACATTTCTTAATCTGGTTGGCAAGAGATTTATTATAGAGAAGTTTACCCTATTGAAGATAGTCAATAAAAGGTTGTCACTAATCGCCTTCTTTGTCGGCTACTGAAGAGGTAGAAAGGATTTGGGAAAATTTTTTGTTGATGTGCTCCAAATCTTCAGGTGATAGGACTTGACGACCTTGAATCTATATAGAAATGGAGTCTTTTCTAGATAGGCGAAATCCTTTGCAAGCTTGGCTAGGGTATCTGCTACAAAATTGCTTCCTTGAGAGCCCTATAGAAAGTTACAACTAGAATCTTCCCCAATAAGTGACTAGTGTAATAGTGATATTTAAGGAGCTTAGGATTCAAAACCTTATAGGTTCCTGTAATATGGTTGATCACCAAAGATTTTAATAACTTTAATATCCACCAGGATTACAAAATCTAAGACAGTTATCAGAGCTTCATACTTAGCTTTGTTGTTCATGCAAGGTTTAAATAAATATTAAGAAAAATTCATCATTCCCTTTTCTAGTGTTATAAAAATTAGGCAAATTCCAGCTTTTATAAGAATTATAAGTTTTTAAGTTTTGTATTGTTGAGAGGATGTTGCACCATCAAAATATAATTCCTTGAATTGATAATCAGGTTCCTTTAAATTCGTGATTTGTTTTTCAAGTAGATCATCATTTGAAGGAGAATTTGCCGGTAGCATGTGTGCTACGAGAAAGTCAGCAATGACCTATCCTTTTACCACACGTAGGGGAATGAAAGTGATTTTAAATTGGAGCAATATTATAGACCACCATGCTAAACATCCTGACAATATAAGATGGTTCATAAGATATTGCAAGGGGTTGAATTTAGAAATTAAACTGATTGGATGAGAAAGTAGTCAGGGTCTTAGTTTTTTAGCTGCAAAAATAAAGCAAGATAATGCTTCTCTATTGAAAGATACCAGAATTCCGTAGGGAGAAGTCTTTGACTAAGGTAGTAGATGGAATTATCTTTTCTTTTGTAGTTGACTTAGGCTAACAAGGCACCCAAAGAATCATATAGGTGAAAGATTGTTATGGATGTTAAGCCCTTATGAACTAGTCCGAGGCTAACCAAGAGGGGCGTGGAATGAATTGGGGTTTTCAAAATTCTCAAATAAAAATCACGATCTAAATAAAACAATCACCCACATAATATAAAGTACAAAAATTAAATGCGAAAATACAATAAGAAAGAACACACCAGATTTTATAGTGGTTCGATCAACTTGACCTACGTCCACTCCTGCAGCCTCTCCTCAGAGTATTGCACTAAACTGAGTGACTATCCTTTTACACCGACAATAATATGGAGAAGCCTTTAAAAAAATGTCATTCCACCGACTCCGGTGAGGTAGAGAACCCGACCTCCTTTCGCTTGCTCCTGAAGCAGATAGAGAACCTTGACATCCTTTTGCTTCCTCCTAAAGTATGCAGAGAACCTCGATTGATAGCTAAGTAGACCTGTCTAAACCTCTAAGGAAACAAGGATGACGATTGGAGTAGATGACTCAGGTCCTTTCTTGGAGCAACCTTTTTAAAACCCTCACAAACTCCCCATCACAAGATCCTCTCTCTCTCCCAAGCTCTTCCTCTCCTTCTCTTGGCTCTTTCAGGTCAAGACAACAGCAAAAGATATAATATTGAGTAAACAATAGATCTTATATAGAAGGGCTTCAAATTTTTCCTAAATTCCAATTAATTGATAAAGATCATCCAGATCATTCGGCACGATCAATACATTTTCAGCCCTTTTAGCCAGGATGATGTAGGTGGGGCAGGACGATTACAAGATTTATTTTTTCTGATCTTCCAGAATGATGGGTATATTGTCCTGTATGATTAGTTCAAAATATCAAGTATTGTCTGGAGCATCGCTCCGTTCGACCAGATTTTATATATTGGACGATGAAAAAATAACGATCGTCTAGGCTTATTCTTATATAGTCCTGGAAGATTAATTCAAATAAATAAATGTCATCTAGAACATTATTCTATTCGTCCAGGACAACCCAGGAAGAAACTAAGGTTTTTTAACTGATTGTCCAAGATGATATGATCAATCAATCAAACCTTGATTTCTTTCCTTAATCATCATACTAATTTAGGCATAATTATAATGCATCATTCAGGATGATGTCCTATACGATGTCTAAAAATAATAATATGCTTAAAAGAGTTGGCGGCTGATTTTTTTTATTTGAGCATATTGTCTAGGACAATTTGTTTTTTAAATGCTAATATTATCTATACTATTTTGCTTACTTCAGCTTCCTTAACTAGGATGCCCTAATTAGAGTTTCTATTTTTAACTGATCATCTAAGATGATTTTGGATCATCTCGGATGATATGATCAAAAATATAAAACTCTAAAACAGATAAAAATTTTCCCCTGAGTGTGTATGTATGCAAGGTTACTTAGCATCGGGATCCACTTTGTTACATTTGACTCAATAAAAGGTAAAAATACTTGAAGTACACTTACAAGCTGACTCAGTCTTAATCTATCTAATCTTGAGCTATCTTGATTTGTAATTAACCTTGTGGACCTAAAATATTTTTAGGCAGAGAAATAATAGAAAAAAAATGCCAGAAATGTTTGCTATAATTAAAATTATAATCCTTGAATCAAGATTTACAACAATCTCCTCCTTTTTTATAATGGTAAACCTTTGGTAGGAAATTCAACTTAAGCAATTAATTGGAACATAATGTAAAGGAAAATAGTGTAAACCAAGCAATACAAATTTTAATAAAATCAAGCAGATGATACAAACATTAAACAATAGTAACAAAATAATAAAACAACATAAATATTCTAACACTACAACTACTCCCCCTTTTGACATCATAAAAAGGAGGAGGAAATATAAAATAAATATAGAACAGAAAATCCAAAATAGAAACTAATCAACATCACACAAAAACATCACAAGAAAATAGTCTACAAGTACAAAGAGCCCTGATCATTAGAAGGCGGTAGTGGTGGCGGCTGAAATAAATTGGAAATAGTAGTGACCTGCTCCCCAAACCTGACCATATCTTGGTTGTACTACTTCTACTCCTATGCAACAACGTATGAGTCAAACCTAGCCTCTGATTAGTGAAACCTCTCCACCAGCTGATCTAGTTGTGGCTGCTAGAGGATCAGAACAGGTGCAGGAGCAGCTTCTCCCTTAGCTCCCTCAACCTCCTCATGCTCCGGATGAAGATTAGTGTTATGAAGAATATGGAAGGAGCTGTTAGTGTAGAAGACAAGATTAAAATTAGGTGGGACAAGATATTAAAGATTGTATTTGGTTTTTAGGACATAGGCTATGATGTGTCTGAAGGCAAGGTTAATCTTTCTTCTGTGCTCGGGATCCCTAATACGAGTTAGATGCTCAATGTATTGGAAAAGAAGATCATCAGCATTGAACTCTTGATGGGTTATTATATATAAGGTGGTGATTGAAAGGAAAGGAGTGAAGTGGACATGATCACAAACCTTAGGGATTACTGAGGTATGATGTACATATTGGATTATCCTAGCATCTTTGACTAAGGTGCTAGATGCCCCATCATGATAAGAGACAAGTGTGTTACTCAGAAGGTGATTGGCAGGAGCCCAGTCATAATCATGATCTTGAGACAAGGGGTTAATCTTGTCTCCAGTAGTGGACAGTTAAAGGAGTTTGTGGCAGTCCTGATAAGTAGTTTCTACAATTAATCTATTTATATAGGACTGAAGGGTAGTGTAGGTGGAGTTGATCCTAAGGCTCGCAAAGAATTCATAAAGGAGTTCAGAATTGAAAGGGGAAGCGAGTGTAAGAATGAAGGTGAGGGAGATATGATCAAACATATTTAGGATAGGGTAAGTGAGGGTACAAGGGTTGACGGTCCTTGAAAGTGTGATCCCAACTATCTTGTAGTGAAGATAGGCGGCTTGGTCAACCACCTCAGTGAAAGATAGAGGCCATCAAAGAACTGCCGGTCACCATTCTAGATAATTTTCTACTAGCCATGGATAAGAAAATTAGAGTACGAGTGAGAGACCAAAGTGGAAATTGATGTTGTGAGGGGTGAGAAAATAGTTGAGGCTATCTATTTATAAAGAATTGGTCATATCATCTAGGATGATCGCATGATCGTCTAAGAAGATCAGGGAAATTTATGACATCCGGAATGATTGGTCAAAAAGGCGATGCTATCATCTAGGACAATCAGATATCATCCAAGATAATTAGACTCAGGTGATCATCCAGAGGAGTCATATTGGATGACTGTTGAAAAAAAGTGGATCGTCTAGGACAATTAGATGGATTATCTAGGATAATAGACAATAATGGATCATACATGCAAAATTTAAAATGTGTATCCATTTTTGCTATGTGGATCGTCTAGAATGAACATGTGGATCATCCAGGATAATAAAAAATAATTGAAGCAAAGTCCGATCAGATCACTTGGGATGATGTAGATCATCCAGGATGATCTCAAATGATTGATCGGATCACCCGTTAGATTGATGATGGTGGGTGATGTGATGATATCATCCAGGATGATAGGAATATCATCCAGGGTGATGTGATAAAAAATTGAAGATTTTCTGGATGGATGGAGGTGATCAGAGAAGGCCCTACAACTCAAAAAATGAGTAAAAAATAAAAAATAAAGTAATAAAAAAACTATAAAAAAACAAAAAAGAATGAAAAACACATATTTTTTTATCAAAACACGAATATGATAAATTTTTCATGTGATTAAATTAAAAATTTGTAAGAAAATGAGTTAACATCATCAAAATCAGAAAAATGGTAGAACAACCGATCCTGTTAACCCTAGTTCGGACTTCTTATAGGGTAACCCATCTTTTGAAAATAAAGATCTAACTAAAAAAACTAATTGGATAAGAAAAAGTGATCCATTCAAAACTTCATTCTAGAAAAATATCTTATAGAATAATATACCAAAGTAATTAGTCACAAGCATGAATTTTGAAATCAAGTCATTGAAAATATCAAGTGACATATGAACTCTTCTAAGTTTTAAATGTTTGAAATAAAAGGAAGCTTTCTTTCTTGTGGACTCATTTTGTGCCTCTTATCAATTTGTTGGCGCACTTTATGCATCTTTTGATTTTTGATATACTTTGTGTATCTTTCAATTTTTTTGGCGATCATTATGAACCTTTTCAGTTTTTCGTCCTTTTGGGCTCATTTAATGCCTTTTGTTATTTTTGCAAGCAAGCTCCTTTTCGAAACTTTTAAATACTCTCAATTGTGAGAATATCTTCCAAATATTATAGAAGAAAAACTCACTCTCTAATATAAGAATGAGTAAACCATAAAGTAGAATCAAATTTATATGATAAATACAACGATAATATTACAAAAGCTTGAAAGTGATTTAATGACTTTGAACATTATTTATATAAGATAAATTACTGTAACAAGTTATAAAAGATTTCAATTGTGATGTTCACTTATTAAATTGAGATAAACTTTTATTTAAAAATGAAAATTATACTGCTAAAAGGAGTTAGAGGAAGGAAAACAATTAAGAGTGTTTCTCCTTTTAACTGATTTAGGGATATCAATCATCGACTACAAATTTTCAAAAATAAAAATAAGGCATAAAATATCATTTCAACAGTGACCAAAAAATTGAAAGAAAAGCTGAAACAAAAGAAAGCAATAACAAATAAAAATAAATAACTAAAAACTAAAAATAAAAGAAAAGTCAGAAACAAAAGAAAGAACATAAAACAACAACAACCAACATATCAGAAAACATAAAATTAAGAATTTAGTAAGCATAAAATTCATACCTTAATGTCAATCTCACTTAATTTGGTCCTTAAGATGTTAAATAAGTCAAAGGCTAGTGGTTTAGTAAAGATGTCAGCCAGTTGATTCTTAGTTGCCACAATGGTATAACTTAGTGTCTTCTTTGGTAACATGGTCCCTAATAAAGTGATACCTTATGTCAATGTGTTTGGTCCTTGAATATTGGATATGATTCTTAGAGATGCAAATGGTACTAGTGTTGTCACATAGGATTGAAATTGTGCCTATGGGTAATCCTAAATCTAGAATTTGATGCTTCAACCAAAAGACTTGTGCCGCATAATTTCCTAAGAAAATATACACAGCTTCAGCAATAGAAAGTGTAATAGAATTTTATTTTCTACTAAACTAGGAGACTAAAGACTGCCCTATAAATTGGCAAGATCCATAAGTGTTATTTCTATCCAGCTTACACCCTGCAAAGTTAAAATCAGAATATCCAATAATTTCAAAAGAAGTGTTGTACTTAGGATACCAGATTCTTAAGTTTTGGGTCCCTAAGAGATATATAAGGATTCTCTTAACTGCAGTCATGTGGGATTCCTTAGGATCAACATAAAATCTAGCATAAAGATAAACACTAAACACTATATCAGGTTGACTAGTAGTCAAGTAAAGCAGTTTCAATCATTCCTCTGTACTTCTTTTGATCAACATATTTTATATTTGAGTCCTTATCCAACTGAACACTGGAGCTCATGGGAGTATTTATTGTCCTAACTCCACAGACAACCTAATTAATTTGTCTAATACTTCTGGCTTTTATAGGATACTTCTCAAAGGTAGATTTGTATAAACTCTAATTGTATGGGCTTGATAGTATCGACATAATTTCCTAGTGAAGTAAACTAACGCCAAAGTTGTTTTATCAACTAGTGGATATGCCCCTCTATTTTTTATAAGAATTTACTAACATAATAGATGAGTGTTTATATAGCATTTTCCTATTGTACTAAGACCGAGCTAATTATATGGGTAGAAACATCCATGTATAAATATAACTTTTCTCCCGACATTAGTTTTAAAAAGTAATGGTGGCACTGCTAAATACGTTTTTAATTATTTGGAAGATTCATAACATTTATCAGTCAATTGGAATCCAAAACTACGAGCACCTATGAGTATCTTGAAAAAAGACAGATATTTTTCCCCCGAGAGGGCTAGGAAATGAGATAGTATTGCGAGTCTTCCATACACTCTCTAGACTTCCTTGATATTCCTCGGGGGTACCAGATCTCTTGGTGCCTTAATTTTGTCGGGATCAACCTCAATCCTTTGTTATGTTATCATGAACCCTAAAAACGTTTTTGAAGCGACTTCAAAAGCATTGTTAGTAGGGTTGAGTTGTATGTTGTAGCATCGTAACAGATGGAAGCACTATTCCATGTGAGATATATGTTGACAATTTTAAAAGTTTTTCACTAACATATCATCAACACATACTTCCATAGTGCGCCCAATTAAGTCTTTGAAAATTATATTCATTAGGTGTTAATATGTGGCTTTGGAAATTTTGAGCCCGATTTGTATGAACCGATAACAGTATAACCCTTTATCTATTCAAAATTTCGTTGCCTCGTTATCTATAAGATATATATTTATTTTATTATAACCATAAAAGGAATACATAAAACTCTACATTTGATGTATGGATGTGATATTGACTAACAGGTCAATATATGGACGAGAAAAACTAACCTTTGGGCAGGCTTTGCTGAGATTTTTATAGTCAACGCATATTCTCCAAGCTCGATTTAGCCTTCCGCACATTGACGACATTTGTCAGCCAGGTGGGATAGTTCACATCCCATATAAATCCAGCTTTCATGAGTTTATTTACCTCATACTAGATTGTTTGTTGTCGATATGGAGCAAAATTTCATTTCTTCTAGATTACTGGATTACACATAAGGTTTACTTTGAGGGAGTGCACAATCAATTATTGGTCGATTCTTGGCATATTAGCTAAACCCCATGCAAAAAATCTTAATTCTTACGTGGAAAATCTACATATTTTTTCTTCATTTAAGATAAGAGACCCAATCTGCACAGTCCTTGAAGGGTATTCTTCTAATATAGATATAGAAATAAGGACTTCCATGGGAGAAGCCCTGCGAGGGATATCTTGATTTCGAAGATAAATATCCTCAATGCTTAAAGTGACTGAAGGGCACGGTTATGCCTGCCTTGGATAGCAAGATTATGCCACTTGTTGGTCGATCTCTCTCACTATATCGATCTTAGTAAGGGTGAAAAATTTTAGTTTGAGGTGCAGAGTAGAGGCGACAACTCCAAAGATTGATAGGAGGGGTCTTCCAAATATAATAATATAAGTTGACTCTAACTTTACCAAAATAAAATCGATTGTTTGAATACTTATCGAGAAAATTCTCTGAGTATAATATGGAGGCTAATTATCCCTTATACTCATATGGGTCGATTATCAAATCCATATAGCAAACCTGTGGTGGGTTAAATTTTTTCTCTGGTAAAACCCATATTAAGAAAATTTGAGTATAATAAGACATCCACGAAGCTCCCATTGTCCACCAAAATTCTTTTGACATTGTACACTGGTCACCTATTCTCCTATTAATCACGAGTGGATATTGATGAAGGATTTTTACTCTCTCCAAATCAGAATCATAAAAAATAATAGATTGATTGATATGGGACTTCTTTGGTGCCAGCTCTTCATCTACTACAAATAATATTTAATTAGGAAATAAGGGGCAATCTCACCAACCATTTGATGATTATTCAACTAGGAAATAAGCTCTTCATCTACTACTATTGTTGATTTTTCCCCTCAATAGGATGATCCTCTTCTCGAGAATAAACTATTGAAGGTAGCCTTGTTAGATATATATATATATATATATCTCAATTTCATCCTTGAGATGCTTACAAACTTAAGTGGTGTGGCCATGACTATGATTAAAATGATAGTATTGATCCTTATTTCCTGACTACGATGAAACCATTGAAGGATTAAGCCACTTAAATTTTTCTTCATCTTGAAGGGCCATCAGTACATTTGCTCGAGATGCGTTGAGTGGCATAGTTTATGATGTAAAGCATTATGTGGGAGATTAGTAACGTAAGTTCAATTTAGGTCTTTCGTAATAACTTGAGGAATGAAAGGTTGTTATCCTATACACGAAAGATGGGTAGATCTTGCTATGTCAGCAAGTTCGTTATCTTTACATGATGGGGGATGCATCCTTGAATGAGAGAGAGGAGGTATTGCTTGAAATTTCTCATGTTAAAATCTCTATTTAGTGGTGGATTTTGAGGGAGATGAATCTCCTCTTATTAAGCTAACACCGGTTGTCAAGATTCTCATGGAAGTTGAAGGATCTCATTTTGAGATTCTTCAATCTTTCAGATACAATCTTCTAGGGATAGTCCTGAAGTTCATTCTTCAGTAGATTTTTTCCCGTCAGAATAAAAAGAGGCAGATGTTTGGCATCCCTGATTCATAAACTGATTCTTGGATTGATGTGTGTTGGAGTGGGATGCTCCCAAGTTGTGGTTGCTATGTTTGTTGGCCTTTAAAGAAGTACTTATGAGAGTGGTATTAAGTTTCTCTCAGACGGCGCCAAACTGTTGTGGGCTAGAATATTCACTGTAGTAAAGTATGAAAAACTTCATGTCTTAGCATTGCATGAGTATCTAGTATACACAAAGAGAAATAATAAACATAATAATTTTTTACATGGAAAACCTTGAAGGGAAAAATCATGGGGTCACTTTCAGTTGAAATGATTCCACTAATGTTTGAATATATTACAAATGAGTGGTCATTTCTTGAAATTGAGGATGATTAGATTATAACAGTTAACCGTCAAGTTGAAATCTAGCGATGAGTAGAAATTAGATGGAAATCTGGTTATGTTCGGAGGTCAGGTAAAAATCCAGCATTAGTTGGTTGTCGGGCGGAAGTTCGGGGTCAATTGGTGTCCTGGAGAAAGTCTAGCCTCATTCAATGGTAGGACAGAAGTTCGGCGTCAGTTGATGGTCGTTGAAAGTCCAGCGATCATCCAACAAAGTTTGGTGACTAAGCGAAGGATGAGGAGGAGTCTGATGTCAAGAGAATTCTGATTTTTCTTTCTTCCTTCTCGCCCTTCTCTTATTTTCTTGAGTTCCCTTCAATGAAGAATGAGTGGTATATTTAAAATTTTTTGGGAGTGACATGACTAGTAAATAGCAAGGAAATCAAGGGTACGTTGGGAGTAGTTTAAATGGATATCTAATATTGATCCACTTGATCCTGGATCATTTATTGGACATTTGAATTCTTAATGATAGCATAAATCGACGATCTTAGGCTCATTGGATTTTTCTTATCGAGTCGCTCGATTCAACTATAAGCATGTCACGTTTGGAAATTGTTTGGTCATCCAATTTATGGTTTGAACCTTCCAAAGATGCTTTGACTCTTTGATTTGGACCATTTGGGCTCGGATTGAGTCGAATTTGGTGCCGTTGGATTTATCTTTTCGAGAAGCTTAGTTCGACTAAAAGTTTGTTGAAATCAGAGTTTGGATGTCCCAGATTTAATTTTGGATGTTTCCCACTTGATTTTACCTTGAGATTTGTGCCCAATCATAATTAATTTTTTGAAGATATATTCCTATTAAATTTTATTATATTTAACAATAGCTTCTTCTTGGACCACCTATTCTATAGGCAGAGGCCTATGATATGACAATTTATAAAGTATATAACATATTAATGACTTCATGCTATTGAAATATAGGGTGGGGGGCAAAGCCAATGTTTTGACTCAAATTCGAGATCTCTTGCAACATATCAAGCGAGGTGCCCCAAGCAAATCTTAGATTTTATTTGAAACAGCTTTCTTATCACTTTTTAATAAATAATTTTTTGAACTAAAATTTTTATATTAAAATTTACTTCAAAAAAAAAATATTCGGAACAAAGCCCAAAGCAAAAAAAAAAAGACTAGTTGACAAACTGTTGCTAATATTCAAGAATTGAATAACTGAAGACTACATCTCATAACACTGAAACGATAAGGAACAAATTTAATAGCTAGCTTTCCATAGACAACATCAACATAAATATATTTAGAAATGACATACTACTCCAAACATAGACATAATTCTTCCAATCACACCACCAGACCAGACCCTACACATAAATAACTAATTTGTTTCCAAATGCCAGCCAATTAATTAATTACTTAATCAAGCAGTAGGAATCAGCTGAGAGCTAATAACAGCATCCATAGTCTTCATAGCCTCAAACCTTGGCTCCTTAGCCTCAAACTTCTTGCGAACATACAGCTTCATGTAATCCTCAAACACAAACTTTGGATAAGTTTCCTTCTTCTTCTCCTCCGCCTCTTTCTCTACCAGCTCTGGCGCCGGGAAGATGACGGCGTCACTGCCAGGGTTGTAGAAGGATGCAATCGACATGCGGTTGCCGTTGGTTTGCGCCACCACCCTGTGCATCACACTCTTGTATTTTCCATTTGTTATCACCTGTGATCATTTCATCAAGTTTGAATTTTCCATTCTGTTTTGATGATTTCTTGCTTAATATGTTAGATTTCAAATTCAAGTCATCTTGAAATCAATGCTGAGTCAATATTGAGTAGACTCAAAGTGATTTCGAGTGTTTACAAACATAAGCATAAATATTTATATTTGCTCAAACATCAAGCACAAGTTTTTAATTAAAAAAAAATGAAGAAATTAATTACCTCAAGCTGATCTCCGATATTAACAACAATGGAATGGCGCATGGGAGGAACATCAACCCATTCACCATCCTTAAGCAACTGAAGTCCACTGACCTTATCATCCTGAAACAGCAGAATAATCCCTCCCGCATCCGTATGAGCTCTCAATCCCTTTATCAACTCCGGCTTCGGACACGGCGGATAATTACTAACCTTCGTCCCAAAGGTCGGCAATCCGTCCGATCCGCCGCAAAAAACCTTTTTCAAATACCCCTTCTCAAGCCCCAAATCCTCGCACAACAGATCCAGCAATCTCTCTGCCAGTTTCTCGAGCTCTAGAGCGAATTCTTTCATCGTCCTGCGGCAATCCTCATCCAGGTCGGGGACTTGAGAGATGTTGGAGGTTGGGAGATGGCGGAGGAAGAAGGTGCTTTCCCAGTCCAGATTTTCGGCGTCGACATTTTCGCCGGAATCTAAGGTTTTCGCAGCGAATTCTTTGAATCGCTGCTCGCGGAATCGGCGGTAATGTTCTTTGTTTACAGTTTCGACTCTGTTCATTAGATCGTGCGGGATTCCGTGGTTCAGTAGCTGCATTTAATTTTATTTCCATCCATCAGTTACTCTATTTTCTTTCAAGGGAAAAAATTCATTAAAATATCATAACAAACCACGGAGGGGGTGAAAATATATTATTAAAATTTATTTTAAAATTTTAATTAATACCTATATCATTTTGCAGCTACTGAATTAAATAACGTATATCATAAAAAAAACCATGGCACTTTTTTTTTAAACGGCCTTTTAATATAATATTTTTTAAAAAAAAGTGACAAAAAATTGTCACCAACAAAATCTTAACTAGATGAACTAATAAAATACCCTCTCTCTCCCAAAAAAAAAAAGTCATGCTCTCAATTCCTTATGGTCCATGCATTTGAAAATGAGTTGGTAGATGGTTCTAATTAATATCTTTTTTAGGAATCAATTTTTATTTTGTATAGAGAGATTTTATGTAGGGGCACCCAACAATAGTTTTTTTTTATCATTTAAGCTAATTAAGAAAAATTTATACACATATCGTAAGATTCTAACTCAAGATCTCTTGATTGATAGCCAAATATTCCAACCAAAAAACCAAGGTGCCACCCAACAATAGTTTGAAGGGCTTGAAATTATTTTCTTTTCTGAGAAATTTATTACATATTTTCCAATTTAAAAAGTATAAAGAGAGCTTGAAGGTTTCTTATAAATAAGTATGGGAAAAAAAAACAATATCTTATGAGAAATTGTTTAGAAGCTGCATGTTTCCTGGACGCTCACATTATTGAGTAATTTTAAACATGTAGAAATAATATAAGATCTTCCTTATGTAGAAACTTTTAAATCACATGGAGATGCCATAATGGGCTTCTGTTGACAATTTTTCTATCATTATCAAAAAAAAATCATTTCAAGAAAAATAAAATTAGAGCTTTTATATATTTTTTGTGAAATGATATAAATATTAATAAAAATTGCTTAATATAGAGGTCTGAAACTAAAAGAAAAAAGCTCTCCCAATTACTATCATTTTATCTTCACAAAAAAAAATTCAGGGGAGACAAAAAGTAAGAGCAGGGCTTCACCTCGAAGAATCCCCAGTTTTCACAGCCGTCTCGAAGAACAGCCATGGCGTCTGAGCGCTTAGAACCCTCAAGAAGCTCCATGTTAATCACAGGGAAGCTTCTGCTCTCCATCTCTCTTTTTCTCTGTATATCTCAGCGTTTTCAGAAGCAGAGCAGGCAGGAAACCAGAGAGAGAGAGAGAGAGAGGCTAGTTTCTCTCTTCTGAGCAAAGGCTTCTAGTTATTAGTTTGAAGGGTGGACGGAGGAGGAGAGACCATAGGGGGCTATTTATAGGCTTATAGGATAGGGAAGGGAGATAAAGGAAGGTGCTTGGAATGAGTTGGTAACAATTTTTTTTTTTAATTGGCATAAAGTTAATATAAGTGAGATTTTATTTTTCTTTTATCAACTTAGAGTGTATTTGTGGAATCTTTAATTATTTTTTAAATTTAATTATAAAATCATTTTTAATAAATAAAAAAAATTATGAGAGAATTGGTAATTTTTTAGATAAAAAAGATAATTATATTTATAAAATTATGAGCTTAAATAACATACTTTATAATTTATAATTATAATTTAAAAATAAAAATTATTATGCTGTTATAATTTTAAAAAATATTAATAACAACTATTACTCTAATGAAATTAGTCATAAAAATATTTGTATAACAAATTACAAAAAAAAAAACAGAAATATATATATCTAAACATAACTATTATGATTGTTATAAATGTTATCTTAATAAAGTTCTGATAATAGCTGCCAAACAAATAAATTTGATAATAATTTTTTTTTGTCAACAAATTAAAAAAATACAAAATAATGAAAACCTGGGGTGCACGAAAATTTTAGACATTCGTTTATAAATATATAAAAATCAAATTAGGACCCGACTGGGCATATTAGATGGGTGGGGCCAAGTGGGTGTGGATGTGGGTGCGGGCAGTAGTAGGGGACCGGCACTTGTTTGTTGACGAGGGGCGCTGCATCCATGCATGTGCTCAATTTTCATTTAAAGGAGACTGCCCGGGTCTTTTGTACGTGGTTAAACTGGGACCCGCTCTATTTAGAAAATAGCAAATTACAATAAATGAAGCAAAATTTTATTATTATTATTTTTAATTTAAAGAACTAGCTTAATTAAAATTTAAACAATAAATTAAATTAGTTCAAAATATAATTTGTTGGAGACTATTTGGTTTGTTGAAAAAAAATATACTAAGTGATAAGATATGAACAAATAGACTATTAAATTAAAGTTTTTTTTTTAAATAACATAATGTAAATGCAGGAATTTGAAATTTTTGAATTTAGGATAAGATTAATATTAGAGTATGTTTAAAGACTTTGTAATATTCAACATAACCTTACGGCATTTCATTTTTCTTCATTGTGGATTGCCAAGAAGCTTCGACGTAGAGGAAGTGAGATATAACGCCTCTTCTTCTATCATGGAAAACAAAGAAAAAATAATAATTCATATCAAAATATTTTAGAAGAACTAAATTAAGGGTTCATTTAAGACAGCTTTCTTATTGCTTTTAAAGTAGTTTTCTATTAGAAAGTTTTTTTAGTAGAAATTTTTGTTCGAGAAAGTAGTCTTAAAAAATAGTAAGAAATTTATCCCTAACAAAACCTAAATTTGATTGAGCCGGAGATAGATTTGGTGCATTTCAATATGCTTTACTCTAGAATAACTAGATCACCTAAATCAAAATCTTGAAAGGCTCAGATTGAGCCAAGTGCCCAACCAAAAGATAGTTTGGCACAAATCAATTTAGCTTGAGTGGGCTACCACCTTCTTTATAGGTCTCAATGGCTTTGTTATTGTCACGAGCAGCATATCAATGACTTTTAATTGTATGGACATTGTCTTATATTATTATGCAATTCATTTATGAAGATTCAAATTTTCTAGTTAATAAGAATATGATACTTCATCATTTCTCAAGGCATTAATCTTAAAATACACATTATATATGCTATGCTTATTTAAGAGGTGTTGGACTTCTTCAAAAAAATTTCTCCTAATCTTATCATTAATATTTTGATTTATCATCAGTAATACAATCATGTGACATCTTTAGATTACTAATCCAAGTGATAAGTGGCTTTGGATGCTATTAATAATTATGTTTGACTGTAGCTAACCATCTAGATTTGAGTAGGCTATGCAAGTCTACTGATATGATCTATCTCATGATTTATTTTAGAGATTTTGATGATAACAAATATATGCTTTGATGTTCTAATTTGTATGTTAAGTATTTCTTGTGTAATGATATGATGGATTTGCATGATGATTAATTATGTGTAATTTACATTACACAACTCAAGTTCAATCAAAATTTGAGCTAAAAGAACTCAATATGGAACTAGATAGAAAACTTAAACATTTTTATATTATGAAGGAGTATGCTGGAGGTCCATTAATATGTACTTGTATTATTTGATTTGCTCATAATTTAAATAAAAATTAAAATGATTTATATGTTATTAATTAAGGATAATAAATATGATTTAAAAATCTATAAGATTCCTTTATTAAATACATTGTATAAGCTTCATTGTTATCATTTATGAAAAGATACTTAATTAAGGTAAATAAAAGTATTAAGCTTACCTGACTATTTTTTTTTTAATATTATTTTATTTCACATAAATTTAGTGATATGCAATAAATTTTATTTAAATTACATCATATTATTGTATGAATATTTAAATACATTAAAATATGAATAAGTTTTTATTTTGCTGAATATTGTATTATTTTGATAGAAATGTGGCTTAAATTTTATTTCATTAGATTAGATTTCATGGATTTTTTAAGATAGAAAATGATATGTTATATGACTCATTTAGAGCTATATTGAATTTATAATAAACTTCTACACATTATTTAATTTTAAAATTATTTAATGGGTAACCATTTTTGCCTTATTTTGGATTTATATGAAGACTGTTTGACTTGTCCATGTGACAAGTCATTTTATAGTTGTTTGAAACTTATATTTATTTAAAATAAATGAGTTATTTATCAAATATAATATTATTAGTTCATAAGTTAATATTGGATTAATAGTTTTATTCAAATTTGACTTTTTATACCCTTTTCTTTTAAATACACCTCTTCTTCTTTATGTGAGGACTATTAAAAAAAGAAACTCCACCATTTTCTCCATTCCTTTCTCCTTCCTTATAGGATAAATCTTGAGAGGAGAAAGTTTTATATTCAATCCAAGAGTTTTTTTCATTTGCAAGATTAAATTCTTGGTTGGAAATCTTCAACACACTAAATCGTGTAATATCTTTTGGAGATCTTGAGTTTGCTTTCTTTCTCTAAATATTTACTTGTTGTTCTTTTAGTTTTTATTAAATATTTTTCTTAAAAATATTTATTATTTGATGAAATACTAGTTGAGAATGTTATATTAAGTTTTCTATGCTAAATCTTTTAAATACATAAAGATAATAGAGCAAGTATTTTAATTTTTTTTTGCGTGGCATAAATTTGTATTTCAAATTAGATTCTTTTTTAAAAATATTATATGATTTGAGGAGTTATAGTTTAAAACTATCAAGAAAATTATTTTTATTTAAAATATTCTTCATATTTTTATCAAAATATAAATCTATGTTAAAGTGAGTAAATTTTATATTTCATTTATAAATACTATGGTGATTAAAATTAAATTGTAATATCACCTCAAATATTTTAGTCATTTTATTACAAGATAATTTGAGATTGTATTATTTACATTAAATTAAAATTTTCTTTTTCTTGATCTAGGTCATTTTAATTAGTAGAGTTTAAATTATAATCAGATTGGGTTATACTCACCCATTTAGGAAAGTACTTAGGTTGTAAAAAAACTTCTTTGGTTTAAAGAAGTGAGGTTTACAAAGGAAAACATGAGATTAGTGGATTCTAGCCTGAGAGTTGGCTAGTGTGGACGTACACTGAATTGGAATCCAGGCAGAACCACATAAAATATTGTGAATGTTATTTTCTTTTATTGCATCTATTTTTCTTTGTCTTTTTTATAAAAAACAAATGTGTGATTACTTTCTCTTTGCCAAATATCATTAATATTATTTTAATTACCTCCTTTTTAATAATTTTAAAACCTAATTCACCCCTCTCTTTGGGTACCATAGTAATCCAATAATTGGTATTTTATCATTGGCTCTTCTTATTTTGACTTAACATCCTAGAGTAGATCAACTAACAAACTATGGCACAAGGTTTTCCTAAGGTTTCACTTCCCGAAGGATAATCCACTCATCAACCATAACTAATAGATAATGTTCTTTTTTATTATTGGAAAAATAGAATTAGTACATTCTTAAGAGGACAAGAC
Source organism: Dendrobium catenatum (assembly GCF_001605985.2). Taxonomy (NCBI): domain Eukaryota; kingdom Viridiplantae; phylum Streptophyta; class Magnoliopsida; order Asparagales; family Orchidaceae; genus Dendrobium; species Dendrobium catenatum. Next base: position 75,113 of record NW_021365302.1, on the reverse strand, counting down.
TCTCATATGTGGCATATGCTTACACACCAGTATCATATGCCCTCTAAGGAAATTAATGGAATTAAAATTTAAAAATCTTTTGATGAATGGACTATAATAGAGAGAGATTTAGATGAGCTAAATACTATGGTAAGTAATACTTTGCATTGTGCACTTCATCTAGATGATTACATGAAAATTTCCATATTAAATTCAACAAAAAAAATTAGGATAAATTAATTATAACGTATAAAGGTACTAGGGATGTTAAACATACTCACATAAATAGACTTATTCATGAATATGAATTTTTTCATGTCTCATTCTAAAAATATTTCTAATATGTATACAAGATTAAGGAAAATAATTAATGCATTACATTCTCTTGGAATAACATATAAGAATCAAGACTCTGTTTAGAAGATTCTTAGATGCCTTCTAAAAAAATGAAATGCTAAAGTAACTATAATTAGTAAGGCTGAAGATTTATCTACTTATCTAGTTGATCAACTTTTGGGTTCTTTGATAGCATATGAATAGATTATAGCTCAAAGAGATCAGTAGGATAGCTCTTCTAAGAAAAAGAAAGAGAAAGAGAAAACTATTATCTTATAAGTTGATGATAATGATGAACTTAGTACATCAAACTCTAATGAAGATAGTGATGAGGTTTCCATGCTTTCAAGAAGACTTGGAAGTTTAATAAGGAAGAAAAATCAAAGGTATAAGAAATCTAAAAAATTTTAAATTTAAAACTAAGAAATTTCTTTCAGGAGAAGGGATTATTTGCTACCATTATAAGAAGCCTGAACATATAAGAGGAGATAGCCCAGATCTTATCAATTTAAAGAAGAAAGAGATGGATGTAGATAGATAGAGAGAGAGAGAGAGAGAGAGAGAGAGAGAGAGATAAGAAAAAATGAAGCATTTGAAGAAGAAGAATAAGAAGAAGAAGGCTCTATAGGCAAATTTAGATTCAAATGAATCATGCTCATTAGATGAAGAGGTGAACATTTGTCTTATGTTAGGAGGAGAATCTGATTGTGATTCTTAAGAGGTATGTAATAATATATCTTATGAAGAATAAGATGATGCATTTAATACATTAGTTATTAATTATAAAAAAATTAAAATAAAATATAATATAAAACTACTGTCATTACCGAAAAGTGGAGGGTTATGTTAGGTAGTCGACAGCCAACATAAAACTTATCGAATAATAATGACATTAATACTGTAAGAAATTGTATTAATGCTAGGGCGTCCCCTAGAAGCGATACACTATATGACCTAAATGCAGTGACAAGTGTGCAAGACCACTACACCAGTGCTCGGGTGCAGTATTAAATAGGCAAGGGTTTCAACATCAAGGATGGATATGGGCAAAGAAGTTAGTCCATCTGAAACTAAAAAATATGAAACTAAAATTAGGAAAAAAATTTGGAATATAGGTTCCTTTAAAGGAAAATTAATGAAATTAATATATATTATGATTCATAGGAAGTTAAAAATTTTGTGTATGGGTTGGAGAGAATGCTAAGGATATTGATAGTTTAGGATTTAAACTTTAGTATTCAGGTAGGAGTCGTACTAGAAATGGTGTAAGTATTATTATAGATAAGAGTTTGAAGGATAATGTTAAAAAATTAATAGGATTGGAGATAGAATTATAGCTTTAAATATTGTTGTTGATGCTAAGATTATTAATATTATAAGTACTTATGCTCCTCAAGTAGGTTTGGATGAGTTCTAAATTAAATTTTTGGAATAACTTAGAAGAATTAATTATAAAAGAGACCTCTTAAGAGTTTTTTTGGACGAGATTTAATTGGACATGTTAATAGAGAGGTAGATGATTTTAAAAGCATTCATGGTGGCCATGAGTTTGGAACGACAAATGAAGGTGGTAAGATCATTTTTTATTTTTATTTAGCTTATGATTTTTTAATTGCTAATATCTTATTTAAGAAAAAGAATGAGCATCTCATCACTTATAAAATGTATATAGTACAATTCAGATTGACTATTTTCTTATAAGAAAATTAGATTATTTAGATTGCAAAGATTATAAAGTTATTTCGAGTGAAAATTTATATACCCAATATCGATTATTAATTTTAGACTTTAAGATATAGGGGAAAAAAATAAAAAATAAATTAAAATAATATTCAAGGATTAGATGGGGACTTTTAAAGAATATTAACAAAAAGATTTTTTAGAGTAAGATTTTAGATCTTAAGATTTTGTCTTTGTATGAGGATGCTAATACTATGTGGGAAAAAATGGCTAGTGATATTAAGAATATTGCAAAAGATGTTCTTGAAGTATCAAAGGAAAAAGCTCTTAATAGTAAAAAAGTTTGTGGTGGAATCCAATTGTGCAATAAAAGATTAAAAATAAGAAAATTTATTATAAAAATTAGTTTAATTTTAAAAACTCTGATAATTGGGAAAGATATAAAGATACTCGTAAGGAATTTAAGAAAGCTATATGCGAGGCAAAGACCATAACTTTTAGAGATTTATATAATAAATTAGAGGGAGAAAGATAAATCTATAATTTAGCCAAACAAAGAGATAGGAGTAGTAAGGATTTAGTTCAAGTGAAGTGTATTAAGGATGAAGATCAGAAAATACTTTTCTTAGAAGATGATATTCAATAAAGGTGGATGAAATATTTTGCTAAACTTTTTAATGAAGATTGTGAAAATAAGATTGATTGTAGTGGCCTTAGCACCATAAATGAAACTGTAGATTTTTATTTTTTATCGGTGTAATAGTAAAACCAAAGTTAGAGAGGCTTTAAAGAAAATGAAGGGTGGAAAAGCTGTTGGACTTGATGATACTCCAATAGAGGTGTGGAAATACTTAAGAGATGAAGGAATTTCTTAGCTTACTAAACTTTTTAATACTATTTTGAAGACCAAAAAGATGACAGATGAGTGGAGAATGAGTGTGTTAATTCCAATTTTTAAGAATAAAGGGGATGCACATGATTGTGTGAATTATAGAGGAATTAAGTTAATGTGTCATAATTTAAAACTATGGGAGAGAGTTATGGAGCATATGTTGTGGTGTGATACTAATATTTATCAAAATCAATTTGGATTCATGTTAGGTAGGTCGACTATGGAAGCCATACATTTATTAAGAGATTTGATGGAGAAAGATAGAGAAAATAAGAAGATTCTACATATGATATTTATTGATTTAGAAAAAAGCATATGATAAAGTTTCAATAGAAGTTCTATGGATATTTCTTGAAAAGAAAGAGTTAATAATGCTTATATTCAAATCATTAAAGATATGTATGCACTAGCTATTACTTGTCTTCAAACACAAGGTGGTTTGACCTAGTATTTCCTTATTTTGGTTGGGTTACATCAAGGATCAGCCTTAAACCCATATCTTTTTTGCTTTAGGCCTGGATGTTCTCACTAGATATTTGCAAGAGGATGTACCTTGGTGTATGGTTTTTGCTGATGATATTCTTCTTGATGATAAGACTAGAGAGGGAGTTAAAGGTAAACATGAATTATGGAGGTCGATCTTAGAGTCTAAAGTTTTTTGCTTGAGTAGATCTAAAATGGAATATATGAAGTGTAATTTTAGTAGTAATAGACCTAGTGAGGGGATTGTGACTTTGGGCGATAAAGTCATTAATAAGAGTACATGTTTTAGATATATTGGATTTATTGTTCAGAGTGATGGTGAAATAGATGGGGATGTTATCAGCAAAATTCAAATTGGATGGTTAATGTGGAGGAATGCATCGGGCTTGTTGTGTGATAGAAAATTACCCTTCAAACTTAAGGGAAAATTCTATAAGATGGTGGTGAGGCCTGCAATACTTTATGGTGTCAAATGTTGGGCATTAAAAGAGAAGCATAATACTAAGTTAAGTGTGGTAGAGATGAGGATGCTCATGTGGATGAGTGGCTTTACCTTAGAGATAGGATACAAAATGAGAAAATATGTGAAAAGGTTGGAGTAGCTCTAGTAGAAGATAATATATTAGAGAGAGTCGCCTTAAATGGTTTGGTCACATAAAACGGTGGCCTTCTGATGAGCCGGTTAGGATATTAGAGGCATTAGATTTAACTTAAGTTAAGAATGGTAGAGGTAGACCTAAAAATACTTGTTTAGAAAAATTAGGAATGGCCTTTCTTTATTAGTTTTAAATGAGAATTTGACTTTTAATATGACACAATGGAGAAAAAGGATTCATGTAGCCGACCCCACATAGTGGGATAAAGGCTTGATGTTGTTGTTGTTGTATAATATTTTAGAAAAAGAGCATGCAAATTTATATATGCATTTTAATGATTTAAAAAATTAATGTGATGATTTAAAAAATAAAAGTTGTTCTTTATTAGATCGTTCTTTACTTGTTTATAAACTTGAAATAGAAAATATTCTTTAAAAAGCAAGATTAGATTTATTCATGAAATCATACAAGTTCATTATAAAGTTTCATCAAGTATAATATCAAATAAAAATTCTTTTATATGTCACATAGACATCATTCTAAGCCATATGCAAACACTAATATTTGGTGAAATTGTTGTGGCAGAAAAGGACATATCTCATTTGATTTCTATGCTCGTATCTCACAAAATGTTAATCAATCATCTATTATATAGGTGCTAAAAATACAAGTACTTAATATACCATACATAATAGATATCATACTACTCATTTAGAATGTGAACCCAAAAACATTTAAGTTCCAAAAGATAACATTTGATTTTGTTTGGTAGAATGGCTTCAAAGTAAAATCAAAGAAGACATGTAGTACTTGGATAGTAGATATTCAAGGTATATGACGGTCGACAAAGCAAAATTATCTACATTAGAACCAAGTGATGAAGTATATGTAACATATGAAAATAATACAAAGGGAAATATTATTGGCATTGAATCCATATGTAATAACTCTATTACTTTAGAAAAAGCCTAATTTGTTTTTGGTTTAAAACAAAACTTAATATCAATTAGTCATTTATGTGATAAAGGTTTAAATATTTCTTTCTATACTTCACATTGCATTATTAAAAATTATGAAACTATTTTGCTTATTGGAAATAGACATAAAAATATTTATTCAATTAATTTAGAGAATACAAATGATATTAATTTAAATTTATTTTGCATGAAATCTATAAATGATGATGCTTGATTATGACATAGAAGACTAAGACATGCAAATATCCATACTTTAAATAAAATTTCTAAACATGATTTAGTAGTTGGTTGAAAAAAAAAGTTTTATTTTGATTCTATATGTGATCATGCATTCATGGTAAATATATGAAAAGTTCATTCAAGAGTAAAAATATAGTTTTAATGAGTAGACCCTTAGAATTATTACACATTGACTTATTTGGGACAATTAACATAACTAATTTAGGTGGTAAAAATTATAGATTTGTTATTATAGATGATTACTCAAGATACACTTGAGTATTATTCTTAGCAAATAAAAATAATGCAATTGATGATTTAAGGAAGTTTGATAAGTATTTTCAAAGAGAATAATGTTATTTGATTCATAAAAGTGAAACAAATCATGATTGAGAATTTGAAAAATATCATTTAAAATTTATTGTGAAGAAAATAAAATTATAAATAGTTTTTCATCTCCTAGAACTCCTCAACAAAATTGTGTAATTGAAAGAAAGAATCATACTTTGGTAGAAATAACAAGATCAATTTTAATTTAGTTTGCAGGACATCTACAAATGATGATGCTTGATTATGACATAGAAGTCTTGTTGTAACTTATATTTCAAGACCATGTTTTTATATCATATGTGTTTTTGACTATACCAAAATATTATTACTGTGATTATTGTTTCTTCTAATATACATTGGATATATTTTCTTTGTGTTGTTTGTGTGTACTAATATTTCAGAAAAATCATACTGCAGACTGCCAAAGACTTCAAGACTGATCAGATTAGGGTTTCATGTATTTGAGTATGTAGTTTTTCTATTTTTCTTGAGTATGAGAGAGTGTGATTATAATTGGATAACCATGAACACACACTAGGGGAGTGATTCAAAACTTTATTTATTTAAAACTAATCATACCGTACGATTTTCAAATTATGGTGGAGATTTGTCATGATAGTTCCTCCAGAACAAAGTTAAGTAAATCATGCCCTTTAAAATTTTGTACTGTTCATACTATACAATAATATTTTTGTACAGACAACTCATAGAGTATGAAATGGATACATACCAATTAGTCCCAAACAAACTCATCATTTTTGAACTAATCATACTATATAAAGTGGGGTTAGTATAAATGACTCCTAGAGTACAAAATGGGTGCGTACCAATTCATCCCAAACGAACTCATCAATTTTTGAACTAATCGTACTGTACAATTTAAGTTCATACAGATGACTCCTAGAGTACGAAATGGGGTCATCCACGTTCATACCAAATGAAGCATGATTTATTTAAACTGTTCATATAGTACGATATTATATTTGTGCAGATGATTCACAATATACGAATTGGGTTCGTATATAATCGTAACGAACAAATTGGTTTATTTTTGAACTATTCATACTGGATAATGTTAGTTCATATAAATGACTGGCATAGTATAAAATCAGGTTCGTACAAGATCGTACATAAATTTTTGATCTATTCGTATATATGAAGTATGGTCATATTGTACGATCTAAAGATGTTCAACTTGAAAATTTTCAATTTTCTAGATGATTTTTCTTGTCTTTTATATATAAGGGTCCTAAAAACTATCTCCACTAATCTTCTAGAGTTATTGCTACAAATTTCTTTCAAGAGTGAAAAGGAAAGTGTTTGAGAGAATATTTTAGAAGTGAATATTGAGAGATCTTTTTTAGAGGAATTTGTGAGGGGATTCATAAGGTTACTCAAAGCTAAGGATCTTTTATTTGTTCTTCAATTTTCTCCTTACTTACTTGAAGGTTTTGAGAGAAGACTTTCAAAGAAGATTACAGTACTCTACCGTCACTAAGAGGGTGAAAAAGGATGTTGGTACTATACCGTCACCAGGAGGGTGAGAAAGGGCGTTGGTACTCTACTGTCACCAGGAGGGTGAGAAAGGATCTTGGTACTCAACCATCACCAGGAGGGTGAGAAAAGACATTATTACTCTGCCATCACTAGGAGGGTAAGAAATTATGTCAGTACTCTGCCGCACTAGGTTGGTGGAAGAGAGGTTATTGCAAGGGCTTCTCTGCCTTGCTATGAGAGCAAAAGGAGAGTCACTTTTATTTAGTACAATACCTGAGGAAGGAGTCTTCAGGGAGTGGATGTAGGTCTAGTTGGAATGAATCACTATAAAATTTAGTGTTCATCTATTCTTTACTTTTTTATACACTTTTATTTTTTTGTGGTTGAAAAATCTTTTATGAGAATCTATCATTGTATCAAATATATTAAATTGATTTTCTAAATTTCCAAGATAATTTTTAAATTTTCAATTCACCCCCCCTCTTGGTTAGCTTTGGGACAGTTCTGTTAAGTCTAACAACCCACTCAAACTTTCAAGTGGTGTTAGAGCCTATTTTCAAAAATTAAGATTTAGATAACTTTTTGAAAATGATCATGGCTACTTTTGGAAACCGTAATACTCCTAAAGAATATTCGATTACTAGACCACCGTTATTTAATAACATTCTTTTCAACTTTTTGAAAACTTATATGTCTACTTTTCTTCAATCATTTGACATATGTGAATTTTAATAGAGGAAGGTTACACTAGACCCACCAGACTTATTGATGGTATTAGGATTGAATATTGTTTACTAATTGGATAGTAAAGGAAAAAGAACTAGCTCAGTTAAATGCTAAATGTTTAAATAGTTTTTTTTGTGGCCTAAAATTTAAATAATATATGCATGTTTCAACCTATAAAACTAGAAAAGAAATTTGGGATAGACTTTGTATAATATATGAAGGAAGTAATGAGGTGAAATATTCCAGATTGAATATTCTATTACATGACTATGAACTTTTTTGCATGAAACCAAATGAATCAATCACTGACAAGTACTCATTTTATAAAGATTGTCACCTCATTGCATGCTTTAGGCAAGGAATTGATGAATTCTAAAAAAATAAATAAAATTCTATAATTGTTTACCTACTACTTATGATGCAAAGATAACTTTCATAACTGAATCAAAAGACCAAACTATTTATTCTATTAACAATCTGCTTAGATTACTAATTTCATACAATCAAGTAATGAGTCAAAGATAGATTGATGTAGGTGAAAAGAGGAAGGAGAAAAATATTATGTTGAAAGTCGATGACTCAGAAAATGATCAGTTATAGCCTGAAGATGAAGAAGATATTGCTCTCATGACGAGGCTATTTAAATTTTTTTTAAGAAGAAAGTAATAGAGATGTTAGCAGTGGAATAAGGGTAAGTTCCATAAAAATGCAAAAGTTTTTAATGACGTAATTTGTTATGAATGCAGGAAACATGGACATATTAAATCTGATTGCCTAAATCTCAAAGCTAATCCTAGCAAAGAGAAAGTTAAGGAGAAAATCTATGTTGGGAAAGGCAAGAAAAGACTGTAGAGAACTTTCTAGGCTGACTCTACTTTAAACTCAAAATTAAAAGTATAAGAGGAAGCCACAAACTTATTCTTAATAGTAGATAATCTTGATCAGTTGAATAAAAAATAGGTATGTGATTTATCCTATGATGAGTTATTTAAGGTTTTTGAAAAAAATCATACTACACATAGGAAACTCAAAAAATTGCATGCTAAAATGAACATATAATATTTAAATTTATAAAAAGAGCATGAAATCTTTAGGAATGATCATGCATCTATTGATATTAACCACATAACATTATTGGATGAATTTGATGATTTGAACAAGAAATATGATTTATTGAAAACATCTTATACTAATCTTGAAAATAAATATAAGGTATTTATTGATGAAACAAATCAAAGAGAACATGAGTTAAGGGTTGACAATGCTGTTTTAGAAAGTTCAAACTCATATCTTAAAGAAATACTAAAATCTCTTGAGAAAAATAGGACACCCCCTACAATTGAATATTTTTCTAATCCTGATTAGAAGATAACATTTTAAAACCTAGAAAAGATAGTATAACTCATATAGATTGGTAAATCCTTTTCCTAGAGTTAATTAATTTTCATGTGGAATGATTGGTCAGATCTCTCACACTTATATAATTCATAGTAAACAAATATAGTGTGGAGACCTAAGATGCATAAAATATAATATATCAAATATGCATCTAAATTATCATTGCCAAGAGGTGAACTAAAATTAATTTGGGTTACTAAGTCTAATGTTTGATAATTTTGTAGAAAGCTCTCGTATAAGTCTTTGTAAGAGCATTTGGTACCTAGAAAATAGATGTTTGAAGCATATGACTAGAGGAATAACATAATACATATCACTGAAAGCTAAGAACAGAGGCAAAGTAATGTTGAGAGACAATACCATAAGGAAAGTGGTAGGCGCATATATGATTGACAATAAGAACAATTTTTTTATTGAGAATGTGTTATTGGTTGGATGCTTAAAGCATAACAAGTTGAGTATTAGTTTCTTTATGATAAGGGTTATAGTGTTAAATTTTTTTCTACTAGCTGCATAATAAGACAAAATGGAATTGATGTGGTGTATAGAAATAGGGTAAATAATGCATACATGTTTGATTTAAATTTTGTTAAATCTTCTAAATTTTTTTGACTTAAAATAATCTCTGATGAATCATGGTTATGACATAGAAGACTTTGTCAAGCAAGCATGAAAAATCATAAGAAGATTACCCAAAAAGAATTGGTTAAAGGGATACCCAAACTAGACTTCACTAAGGATTACCTGTGTAATGCATATCAATTAAAAAATAGGTTAAGTCCTCTTTTCATTCAATTAAAGATCATAGAACTAGAAAACTACTAGAAATCATTCACATGGATCTTTTTGGACCGGTTATCACTGTAAGTTTAAGAAGTAAAGTTTTTGGGTATGTATTTGTTGATGATTTTTTAAAATTCACTTGGGTCAAGTTCTTATCTCATAAGAATGAATCATTTGATTAATTTAAATATTTTTCTACTTGGATTCAAAGAAAACTAGGGTGTGAAATTTTATTAATTTAAAGTGATCATGGAGGAGAGTTTGATAATGAAAAATTTAAAGATTTTTGTAGAAAGCAAGGAATTGATCTCAACTTTTCAGCACCTAGGACCCCTCAGTAGAATGGTGTTGTTGAAAGAAAGAATAAAACTTTGATAGAAGTTGCTAGAGCCATGTTGGTTAAATTTTCACTTCAAAATATATGTTGTTGAGATTTTATACTTGTTGTTGAGATGTTTCTTTTGATTTTATATGTTGGCTTTGCTATGTTGTGGTTCTTCCATTTAAGATATGATGTATTAGTTATTTGTGTTATAAGTGTTAAACAGAATGATGTTTTGTCTTGTGTTAAAATCCTTCTTCTTGAATTATTTAAGTTTTTAGAGACAAATCATTTGTAGTTGATATCTAGAATGAAATTTTTAATTACTTTGCTCTATAAATTAATTTTCTTGTAAAATTTAATCTCTCAAAATTTTAAATTAAATTATGAATCGATATAGATTAGAAGATCAATTTCATGTTCTTCTAGATAAATATTACAAAAATAGATGTCTTATTTTTTTTCAATGTGTTTATTTTTATTAATTATGTGAATTTGTTTTAATATTTATTGATATTGGAAAGACTGAAATTATAAAAAGATGAACAAAGCATGTCAGACTTAAAAAGATGAACAAAATGTGTCACTACTTTAAAAAGATTCGTAATGATCTCCAAAGTGAAAAGAGGCACAAAATTAGCCCAAATTGAAAAGATACACAAAGTGTGCAAAAAATTAAAAAGATGCACAATACTGCCAATTAGAAGTTTCATATGTTCTTTCCTTTATCTTTCAATCTCTTATATAAATACATTTAATCAGTAATAATCTCCACTATTGAATTAGAAATAAATTAATCTTTATTTCATCATTTTTGTAATAATTATTTTTAATTTTATAAGTCTAGAACAAATAATGAACCTGGTTGACTTTTCTTATTTTAATTGTTCTTTAATTTAAATCTTGAGACTTTCTTTTTCGCATTAGGATGTTAATTTTGTCTTTTCAAATAGTTTAAAATCTTCTTCTTCATCATCTATTTTGATTTATTAATACAAATTTATCTTTTCAAGAGGTACTTCCCTTTTTGTTGTTGTCAAAAAGGTGAGTCATTAATTATTATTTGATGTCTGTGTGTATGATTATTTTTGTGTAAGATTTATGTGATGTGTGTATTGGGTGTGTTGTGATTCATGTATCGTGTGTGTTTAGTTGTGTATGTTTGTTTTTGGATTTTTTATAATTTGTTGTGGTTTTTATTTTCATTGGAATCCCTTATTTTTAAATTGATCACTCATTGGGGGAGAACTTAGGATAAAAATTTCCTTAAGTGTTAACTCAAATAATAATTATTTTTTCATTATAAAAAAGGGAGAGTCATTGCAACATAGATTTCAAGACTATGTTATCATGTAATTTTTTGATGATACCAAAATATTATTGTTATGATTATTATTTCTCCTAACATAAATTGGATATATTTTCTTTGTGTTATTTGTGTGTACTAACATTTTAGGGAAATCATACTTCAAATTGTCAAAGACTTCAAGATAGATGAAATTAGGGTTTCATGTAATGGAGTCTGTATTTTTTCTATTTCTATTGAGTATGAGATAGTGTGATTGTAATTGGGTAAACGTGCACACACACACTAGGAGAGTGAGCTAAAACTTTATTTTTAAAACTAATCATATTGTATGATTTTTAAATCATACTAGATTATTTTTCATGATAGTTCCTCTAGAACAAAGTTAAATAAATCACGCTGCCATGGAAAATTTTGTATTGTTCGTACTGTACAATAATATTTTCACACATATGACTCATAAAGTACCAAATGGGTATGTACTAATTTGTCCAAAACAAAGTCATCATTTTTTAACTGATCGTATTGTATGAAGTGGGGTTCATACAGATGACTCCAAGAGTACTAAATGGGTGTGTGCTAGTTCATCCCAAATGAACGTATATAGATGACTCCCATAGTATAAAATGGGTTCATTCACATTTGTACCAAATGAAGCATAATTTGTTTAAACTGTTCGTACTCTACAACATTATGTTTGTACATATAATTTATAGTGTATGAATTGGGTTCATACAAAATTGTTTTGAACATATTTGTTCATTTTTTAACTATTTATACTATACGATGTCAGTGAATACAAATGACTAACATAGTACGAAATCATGTTCGTATAGGATCATACATGATTTTTTTAAATGTTTGTACGTATGAAGTACGATCGTACTATATGATCTGAAGATGTTTAACTTGAAAATTTCAAATTTCGAGACGATTTTTCTTGTATATAAGGGTCCTAAAAACTGTCTCCACTAATCTTCTAGAGTTAGCGCTACAAATTTCTTTCAAGAGTGAAAAGGAGAGTGTTTTAGGAATGAAGATTGAGAGATCTTTTTGAGAGAAATTTGTGAGGGGATTCACAAGGTTACTCAAAGGTAAGAATCTTTTATTTATTCTTTAAGTTTCTCCCTACGTCTTTGGAAGGTTTTGAGAGAAGAGTTTCAAAGAACATCGTGGTACTTTGTATTCACCAGGAGGGTGAAAAAGGATGGTTATACTTTGCCTTCACGAGGAGGGTGAGAAAAGACGTTGGTACTCTGCTATGACTAGGAGATAAGATAGGACTTTAGTACTCTGCCATCACCATGAGGGTGAAAAAGAATGTTGGTACTCTGCCATCACCATGAGAGTGAGAAAGGACGTGAGTACTCTACCACATCGCGTTGGTGGAAGAGTGGTTGTTATAAGGGATTCACTACCTTATTATGGGAATAAAAGGAGAGTCACTTTGATTTAGTGCAATAGCTGAAGAATGAGTCTTCAGAGAGTGGACATAGGTCTAATTGGATCGAACAACTATCAAATTTGGTGTTCATCTATTTTTTACTTTTTATTGTATTTTTCTTTTTTTTCTCTTTATTTTCTTATGGTTGAAATTTCTTTTGTGAGAATCTATCATTGTGTCAAATATATTAAATGATTTTTCTAAATTTCTAAGAGAATTTTTAAATTATTAATTCACCCCCCTCTCGTATGAACAATTCAAAATTTAATGTATTCATGTGGTATGATATGGTTAGAAGGTAATTTTGTACTATGCCAGTCATCTGTACAACCTGACATCGTATTATATGAATAATTCAAAAATGAGTATATTCATATGGTATAATCTGGTATGAAAGGAATTTTTTACTATATTAGTCGTTTGTATGAGCTAACATCATACAGTATGAATAGTTCTAAAAATTCAAGTCATGGTTTGAGTAACTAGGTTTTGGAGGAAAACTATGTCAAATCGTATAGTATGATTATATATTATACAGTACAATGAATTTAAAAAAAAATTATCACTCTCCCCCTGTGTGTATAAGATTACCCAATTATAATCACACTCACTCAAACTCAAGAATAAAAATAAAATAAATATAAACGCTATTACATGAAATCTTATTCTACCTGTCTTGAAGTCTTCAGTAGTCTGGAGTAGTATATGATTTTCTTGAAACATTAGTATACCCAGAAACAAGCAAAATTTTCCAATATATGCTAAGAGAAATAATAAAGTCATAACAATAATATTTTGTTATCATCAAAAATCATAATATCAATCTTGATTCCTAATTTGCAACAATCTTCCCTTTTTTTTTATGATGGCAAATATAATTATGTTTGAATAACAAATTAAAGTACTTTTCTCCTATGCTCCCACTCAATGAATGAAAATTAAAAGATATGGAGAAAAAACTTCATCCTCCTCTCTCTCTCTCACTCTCTCTCTCTCTCTCTCTCTCTCTCTCTCTATATATATATATATAACAGACACAAAACTCTAAAGAAATACACAAGGCATCAAAACACAAATACAAAAATATAAACATACATATGATAGAAGACTTCAAATAAATACTTCAAACAAACACGAACTATCTCCCCCTTTGGACATCATTAAAAGAGGAAAGTAAACAAAATATTCCCTTTAAAATGAAAGATAATATAGACGAATAACAAAGTCGATAAAGAAAAGAAAATTTTAAAAAATTTGCATGAAAAACATTAACATTTATATGCAAAAATTATATTTTAAATCAAATGATAAATAAAATAAGATAGATTACAAGATTCAAAGTTCATTCTAGAAAGCAGAAATCTCAAATAAAATATTTATCTTAAAAAGTATTGAATAAGAATCAAATATTTTCACATTCAATAGTTGAAATGATTGTTAAATGTATGGATTGTTCTAAGAATTATAGATATAGAGGAACGAAATAAATGTAGTGTGGACTCATTTTATGCCTCTTTTATCAACATTAATTTCCTAATACCATGTAACTACATATCTTTTGAATTTGAACTATATTTGGTAAATATTGTGCATATTTTCAGGTTGAGCTCATTTTGTGCCTCTTTTCAAATTTTGGCACACTTTGTGCATCTTTTGATATTTTTTTTCTTTCCACAAAGTAAATCAACAAATCTTAGCTTATGTGATTATCTTTCAAACATAGGAAAATACTTTCTCGTATAAAGAAAAATAAACAACAAAACAAAACCCAATAGATAACAATAAAATCAACACAATGAGCAAGAAAATAAAAGAAAAATAAATTGTAATTTTTGCAGCAATTATAACTATAAGATTAATGTCTATTAAAACATGAACATAATCTCCTTATCTTAATCTAGTTGTAATTTGATTATTTGAGTTAAAAAAAAACTAGAAAACAACATTGTAATGCAAACAGTTTAAAATTTACTTCCTTGAAATCAACATTTTAGATTACTCAATAATAACTTAGGCAATTTAAGAGGGAAAAGAAAAACACAACAATAACTAATCCTTTTCCTTTTTTTTTAAATAAAATAAGGACTCAAAATTTTAGGTAATAAAATAATCTCAAATTTAAAACATCTAAAATCAAATATTACAAGAACTAAAATCAAACTAAAAAGATCTAAAAAACAAATACAATAACCAAAATTAATAGCCCAGGGTATCTTGATTTGGAAGAGGCTGTGGAGGACAAAACTAGGTAAAGTAGTTGTTGATAGTAGCTACTTGAGTATTAATTGTATCAACCTGTCCTCTACCCAGCTCATATCTTCATTGCACCTAAAATCCTTCTGGTCCAAGTGAGTTTGAATATGATCAAATCGTTGATCAAAGTGAGACTCAAGATGATAAAATCTTTAGGTCATTTCTTAATAGAATGATGGTCAGGTCCTTGAGCAGGAGCTGGTGTAGGTGCTGGAGCATGTCCATTTTCTTCATCAAATTCATCTCCCACATCCCCTTGATCTTGATGGAAAAGAATATAAAATGAAGCATTAGTAAAATAGACAGGAAGATTATTTGGGGGATCAGGATGAATAAGATTATATTTCTTATCAAGTATATATGCAATCACATATTATAAAGCAACATTCTTCTTCCTTCTAGTACCAGGGAGTTTAATGTCAGTAAGATTATTGATATAATCAAGAATCATCTGGGCTTCATCAGTAGGATTTGATATTATAAAATAAGTAATAATGGAAAGTAGAGGAGTAAAATTGATTCGATCACCAACTTTAGGAATAATAGAGATTCTTAAGGCATGCTAGATGATCCTGACATTTTGATTTAGAGTTTAAATAAGAGGTAAGTACGAGATTGAAGTTATACCCCTTAGAGTTTGATGGACTTCAGACCAATCAAAATTAGTTTTAGAAATCATCGAGTGTGCCCTAACTCATTCAATTCTAAGATGTAGAAATGTTCCTAAATCTTCCTTAGTGATTTCAACTCTTTTATGTAAAACATAAGAGGACATTATTATATGATTTTCTCTCATTTTCAAATTTGTAAGAAAATAGTTGAAGGTGTTAGAATGAAATGTATAAATCAAGGTGAGAATGAAAGAAAATTGAGTAAAGTCAAATAGGGGCATGATTGAGAAGTTTACGTCTTCTTGAATAAGAAGACAGGAAGGAGTGATTTTAGCTAGAACAAACCTATTGAAGGCTTGTTCATTTTCTCTTGAAAGAAAACTGTTATCTTGTTTGATATGAGATGAACTCCCTTTAATCTGATGAACTCGTTTACTCCCACTTGCCATTTGAGAAGAATTGAATATGAGGATTGAAAACGGAAATGATTGTGAAGAAATTCAAAGAAAGGCTTCCAATTTATAGAAATTAGACAATTTTGTACAGTACAAAAATATGTTTATATATACAATTATGAAATTCATATAGTAGGAACTTGAATTCATACAGACAAACAAAAACTATCAAAAATAGTTATTGCAGTGAAATGACTTTCATAAAGTTTACTTTTTGAGGAGTCATTATACGACCTATGACCAACTTGATAATACAGATGAACTAGTGTTTGTCCAGTACGGTCAATTAATATTGATCATATTTGCCAGTTAAATTCATTCGCCTGCAGATCGACAACATGATCATACAGACGAACATGTATTTGAACAGACGATGTTCGAAAATAACTATCCTTAAAATGCCCGCCCTGATCGTACGATGAATAATTGACGGTTCGTATATACGATGGTTTGTTCGTACTGTATGATCATAAATAAATTCAAAATTTTATCTTTCTAACTTAGATAAGAAATTATATAAAATCTAGAGAATTCGTACAATATGAAATTGGATCTTACAGTATAATGGAAAATGAAATTTTAGATTTTTACATGATGATTAAGATACTTTTTCAAAATAATTCAAACAAGATCGAGAAAACACAAAAAACAAAAAAAAAATGACAAATCAACCAAAAATAGGGAAAAATTAAATAAGATAAATTACAAACAAAGAACAAAATTATAATCATAAATACAAAAGAAATACACCACAATTTCAATTTGCATAATTATAATTATCAAGCATAAATATCAATAACACCCAATTTGGTTTTTAAAGTATTGAATGTTTCAAAAACTAGTGATTTTGAGAAAATGTCTATAAGTTGATTTTTAGTTGCTGCATGATGTAGCTCAATTTCTCCTTTAGTGATATGGTCTCTAATGAAATGATACCTTATGTCTATATTCTTAGTCTTGGAGTGTTGAATTGGATTCATTGAAATGCAAATGACACGTGTATTATCACAAAAATTGGAATAATACCAATTAAAAAGCCTAAATTCATAAGTTATTATTTTAACCATAGAACATGTGCTACATAACTCACTAAGGCTATGTATTATGCTTTAGCAGTGGAAAGATCTATTGAATTCTGTTTTCTTCTAGACCAAGAAACTAAAGAATTTTTTATGAATTGATAAGTTCCAAAAGTACTCTTTCTATCAACCCTACACCCTACAAAATCTAAATCAAAATATTCAATGATTTCAAAAGAGGTGTTATGCCTAGGATACTAAATCCTTAAGTTTTGAGTTCCTAAAAGATATATCATAATTCTTTTAATAGTAGTCAAATGGGATTCTTTTGGATCATCTCTGAATCTAGCACAAAGAGAAACATTAAATATGATATATCAAGACTGCTAGCAGTTAAATAAGGTAATGATCCAATCATCCCTCTAAATTATTTTTTATCAACAAATTTTCCTTAGAGTCCTTATATAGCTGACTTGAGGAACTCATAGTAGTACTTATTGGTTTAGCATTATCTATTTCATACTTCTTATAAATGTCCTTAATATATTTAGATTGACTAAGAAAGTTGTCATCCTATTTTTTCTTTATGCTAAAACCAAGAAAATAGCTCAAGTCTTTCATTAAACTTATTTAGAATTCCTTAATCATTGTATTTGAAAAGTCATCACAAAGATTTTTATTTGTGGATCTAAATAAGATATCATCAACATAAATTTGAACAATGAGAATTTCATCTCCTAATCTTTTTATGGAGAGAGTGGTTTCCACACTCCCTTAACAAAAGATATTTCTAGTAGGGAAATACTTAGCTTTTTATATTATGCCCTAGGTGCCTGTTTTAGTCTATATAATACTTTTTTTAATTTAAACACATGAATAGGAAACTGTGAATTTTCAAAACCTTGAGATTGCTCAACATAAACATTTTATTTTATCACCCCATTAAGAAAGATACTCTTAACATCCATTTGAAATAATTTAAATCCTTTTAAATAGGCAATGGCTAGAAGTACCCTTATTGTTTCAAATCTAACTACAAGGGCAAACGTCTCCTCAAAATCAATTCCTTCTATTTGTTTATACCCCTTGGCCACTAATATTGCCTTATTTCTAAGAACTACTCTTTAATTCTTCATCTAATTCTTGAAAACACTCTTAGTTCCAATAACTCTTTGATTTTTAGGTCTTTTTACCAATTTCCAAACATCATTTCTAACAAATAAATTTAATTCTTCATACATAGCTAGAATCCAAAATTCATAAGAAAGTGTTTAGTTTATATTAGTGGGTTCAATCATTGAAATAAATGTTGAGTGGTTTACTTCTTTGTTAAGTCCATGCCTAGTTATAATCCCTTCAATTGGGTCTCTTAAAATTAGTTCTTTAGGATGATTTTTAGAATATTTTCATTCCATAGGTAATGTACTTTCCGTTCTAATCCATTTCTTAAGAGTTGCATTTTTAATTTCTTGGGAAATTTCTTCAACTTGTTCTTCTTTCAACTTATATTCTCCAAAAATATCAAATTCATCAAAAACTATAGGAATGGTCTCCTCTACTATCAATGTCCTTTTGTTAAAAAATTTATAGGATTTTCTAACACTCGAATATCCTAGAAAAATTCCCTCATCATATTTATGATCAAATTTTCCTAAGAGACTTTTACCATTATTTTGAATGAATACCTTACATCCAAAGACATGTAGATATGAGAGGTTGGGTTGCCTATCCTAATGAAGCTCATAGGGTATCTTATTCAACTAAGATCTAATGTTCACCCTATTTAGAATATAATAAGCTGTATTAACCGCTTCAGCCCAAAAATATTAAGTGAATATTCAACCAAGAAAGATCTTGCAGCTTCTATAAAAGTTTTGTTCTTTTTTTCAACAACTCCATTCTATTGAGGGTTCCTAACAACTAAAAAATTGTGATCTATTCCTTGTTCTTTATAGAAAAGTTCAAACTTTTTATTTTCAAATTCACCATCATGATCACTATGAATTGAAAGAATTTCACAATCTAGCTTCCTCTGAATCCAAGTAAAGAAAACTTTAAACTCGTCAAATGATTCACTCATATGTGATAAGATCTAATCTAAGTGAACCTAGAATAATCGTCAACAATCACATATCCAAAAACTTTCCCTTATTAACTTATAGTGCTAATATGTCCAAAGAGGTCCATGTGAAGGACTTATAAGGGTTTGCTAGTTTTAACATCTTTAATTGAATGAAATGAGGACTTGACTTATTTTCCTAATTGACAAGCATCATAAATGTGATCCTCAGCGAAGTCTAACTTGAGTAATCCTCTAACCAATTCCTTTTGAGTAATCTTCCTAAGATTTTTTATGATTGCATGATAAAGTCTTCTATGCCATAACTAAGATTCATCAGCAATAGTTTTTAGACAAAAAAACATTAGATGATTTAATATAATTTAAATCAAACATATAAATATTATTTACCATATCTCCATGCTATATATCAACTCTATTTTGACGTATAATATAACTTGTAGGCAAAAATTTTATATTAAAACTCTTATCATAAAGCTGACTAATACTTAACAAATTATGTTTTAAGCCTTCAACTGATAAAATATTTCCATTCAAAAAAAATTTCATGTTACCAATCATACATATACCTACCACTCTCCTAGTAGTATTATCTCCAAGTATCACTTTACCTCCAGTCCTAGCCTCCAACGATAAAAATTGATTTGCATCTTAAGTCATATATTTTGAACATCTATTGTCTAGGTAACAAATGCTCTCATGAGGGTTTGTTTGAGAGCATCACTATAAAATTATCAAACATTAAACTAGGGAACCCAAATAAATTTAAGTTCACCTCTTGACAATAATAATCTAGATGCATGTTTGATATGTTGTGATTGATGCATATTAGGTCTCCAAACTAAATGTATTCTACTATGAATAGTGCAAGTGTGGAAAATGTGACCCAACATGCCATATGAATAACATTTAACACCAGTAAAGAATTAACTGGTATATATGAGTTATAATATCTTTTCCTAGGTTTTAAATTTTTAAGCATTTGATTAGGATTTTAAATTTTTTAATCATTGGTGGTATCTTATTTTCCTCAAAAGCTTTAAATTTTTCTTGAAGATAAGAATTTTCATTTTTCAAAATTGAATTTTCAATCTTCAATTCATGTTCTCTTTGATCTGATTCAACCATATACACCTTAAAATAATTTTCAAGTTCTTTATAAGATGTATTTAATAAATCATGATTCTTATTCAAATCATCAAATTTATCTAACAAAGACATGTGATTGATATCTATGTTTGCATGATCATTCCTTAGATTTTCATTTTCTTTTTGTAGATTTAGATAGTCGATATTAAGGTTAGCATACAATTTTTTGAGTTTTCTATATGCATTATAAATTTTCTCAGAAACTTCAAATAATTTTGTTGCAAACTATTTTCATGGCTTATGTTTTGATGATTGACAAACACTATCTCTCTTGGACTACTTGTTGATTCTAACTTTTCAGGAATCGAAGATCGGACGATCAAGAGGAAGCCAAGTCCAGGAACGCGTAGGTTTAGGGTTGAGTCAGTCTGTAATTTTATTTTTCACGTTTTAAAATTTTCCAATTCACCTCTCTCTTTAATTAGCTTGGGACTAAGTTCAAGAGGGCCTAACATCCCTAACGAACTTTCAAATTTATAATATTATATGTCACATACCTCCTCTTGATCTGAATGATCAATTTTATATGCTATTAAGTACAAATTTATAACCTCCTCTTTAGCTTCTATTTCTAAAGAATCTGAAATTGAGTCAGCCAAGAAAGCTCTTTGCATTCTTTTCTTGCCCTTCCTAATGTTCATTTTCTCCTCAACTTTATCCTTGTTAGGATTAGCTTTGAGATATGGGCAATCATTATTTATATATCCAGGCTCAATGCATTCATAATAAATAGTCTCATTAAAAACTTTTGCATTCTTATTGAACTTACTTTTTTTCCAATGCTGACATCTTCGTTACTTTCTGTTAAGGATACTTTTGAACTGCCTAGTCAGAAGTGTAATATCTTCTTTTTCCTCAGGCATTGATTGATCACTCTCTGACTCATCAACTTTTAAAGCTATATTCTTTACTTTCTACTTGTCACCTGTATCAATCTGTCTTTGATTCACTCTTTTCTTATAAGCAATTAATGATTCAAGCAGATTTTTAATAGAATATACATTCATATCTTTAGACTTATTTATAAAAGTTATCTTTGCATCATAAGCAGTAGGTAAATAATATAAGATTTTCTTAACTTTTTCTAAATTTGTAAGTTCTCTACCTAAAACATGCAATGAGGTAACTTTATGAGTAAATCTTGTATACATATCATAAATTAATTCATTTGATTTCATGTGATATTATTCATAATCATATAATAAAATATTTAACCTAGATTACTTTATCTTATTAGTTCTTTCGTAAGTTATGCAAAGTCTATCACAAGTTTCTTTTCCAATTTTGCAAGTAGAAACATGCATATAATCCTCATATTTCAAAGCACAGAAAAACTATTTAAACATTTGGTATTTAACTATGCTAAATCTTTTTCTTTTAATGTTAAATCAGTTAATGGTGTTTCAATTTTAATGCCATCAATAAGTCTAGTAGGTATGGTGTAAGCTTTGGTACTAATATGCACATGTGATAGTCAAGTGATTGCAGAAAAGTAGACATGCATGTTTTTTAAAAATAAAAAGGAATGTTATCGAATAAAGGTGATCTAGTGATTGAATATCCATCAAGAGTATTTTTGTTTCCAAAATTATTCATGATCACTTTTCAGAAAGTAGTCTAAACTTTAACTTTTAAAAATGGCTCTGATGCTACTTGAAAGTTCATGTATGTTATTAAACATAATAGAACTGTCCTAAAGCTTACCAAGAGGGGGGTGAATTGATTATTTTTAAAAAAAATTGGATTTTGGAAAACCTGTTTAAACTTTATGAAAAATAAAATATCTAATTTTGAAATATGCAGTTCTCTATAGAAATGATTTTCACAAATACTTTTTCAGCCCCAAAATTTAAAAGAATTTAAAAAAATTGCGAAAAAAAAAAGTTAAAAGAAGAACACAAAATGTTATAGTGTTCGATCCAACTAGACATACATCCACTCCATGGAGACTCTTTCTCCATGTATTACACTAAACACAAGTGACTCTCCTTTTGCCCCCACAGCAAGGCAGAGAAGCCCTTAAAAACTCTCTTCCACCAACCTAGTGTAGTAGAGAACCTTCACCTATTACACTCTCCAAGTGATGGTACCATATCTTCTCATCCTTTTTCACACTCTTGGTGAAGTTAGAGTACCTCCTCATCCTTTTTCACTCTCCTGATGAAGGTAAAGTACCTACATATCCTTTTCCATCCTCTTAGTTAAGGAAGAGTATCTTGATAAAAAGTTGAGAATCTTCTCGTGAGAATCTCCAAAGAAGATAGGTAGAAACTTGAAGAAGATAAGAGATCCTCACTTTGGACAACCTTGTGAATCCCTCTCAATTTTCCTTCACTAGATCTTTCACTCTTTGCTCTCAAAAATCTCTCCCAAACTCACTCTCTATGGTCTCTCTCAAAAGAAATTATAAGCCAAAAGATAATATAACAATTTTAGGACTCTTTATATAGAAACCACATGAAAAATTATCCAAAAACTAAAAATTTTTATTGAGCTGACTTACATTCGTATGATATGATTAATTAAAGAAATTAGGGCCTCATTTGGTACAAACTTTGACGAACTTAGTTTCGTGCACTGTTAGTCGTCTATACGAATTCAGATCGTATTGTACAAACAATCCAAAAACAAATGTATTCGTATGGTACGACCTTGTATGAACCTAATTTCATACATTATTAGTCATTTGTACGACCTGACTTCCTATTGCACGAATAGTTAAAAATGAATGTATTTGAATATTATGATCTGGTACGAAAGAAATTTCATACTTTGTTAGTCGTTTGTATGACCTGACAGCATATTGTACGAATAGTTCAAAAATAAATGTATTCGTTTGGTATAATCTAGTATGAAAGGAATTTTGTACTTTTCAATCGTTTGTATGACCATACATCATTCTGTACGAACAGTTCAAAAATGAATGTATTTGTATGACACGATCTGATATGAAAAAAAAAATTATACTATGTTAATCGTATGTACAACCTGACATCGTACAGACTGATATGAAAAAAAATTTAATATTATGTTAATCGTATGTACAACCTGACATCGTACAGTATGAACAATTCAGAAAAATCAAACCGTATTTTGAGTAACTTGATTTTGGAGGAAAATTATGCCAAATCGTACTGTACGATTTGGCATCGAACAGTACGATCAGTTTTAAAAAATTTATCACTCCCCCTGTGTGTGTGTACGGTTACCCAATTACAATCAAACTCAAGAATAAAAATAGAAAATATACATACTTTATTACATGAAATCATATTCTACCTTATCTTGAAGTCTTCAACAATTTGGAGTAATATATGATTTCACTAAAATATTGGCATACCCATAAACAAACAAAAATTTAATATATGCTAGGAGAAATAATAAAATCATAAAAAATAATATTTTGTTATAACAAAAAAATTACAATCTCAATCTTGATTCCTAATTTGCAACAAGTACTGCATGGGTTTACAGTTCGAAACAACAATCTATCCTTAACCAAATAATATGCAACTCTTCTAGCAGTGATGACCATGTATTTCTTTGTTCAATAGCATTGTAAAATTACATAACCTGAAACCCTAGGTTAGGGGACAAACCGGCCAAGGAGAGGAAGAGCTAGATGCGATAGCATTGTAAAATTACATAACCTGAAACCCTAGGTTAGGGGACTAACCGGCCAAGGAGAGGAAGAGCTAGATGCGAGCGGATGGGCTTTAGGCTTTGACACAGTCAACTCTCCGATTGAAGGCCACGATCTATACACAAAAAAATAAAGGAAAAGGGAAGAGGGAGAGCCACACGAGCGATTATAGAAAAAAGGGGATGGAGATACGAGCGTCAAACTGGGTATAATAGCTAGGGTTCGGTTTCGGCTCTACCAACGGTCAAAACCAGTGATATTTGCACTGATTTTAACCAGTGCAAATAGGAGTAGTCAAAACTGGTGCAAATAACAACAGTCAAAACCAATGCAAAAAAATTGATTTTGGTGGCGATTTTCAAACCGTCTCTAACAATTGCTGCGAAAATTCATTTTTTTTTAGTAGTGCCTCTTCAATTATTATTTTACTAGTGTTCCTAATGGCATCCATCTTGTCATTATGAAACCATTAGATGACAATGATCATGCATTTATATTCGTTAATTAATAAACTGATGATATTATTTAGGAATATTATTAGCTGTTTCTATAACATTTATGATTAATGTGTATATTGATGAGGCTTAGTGTCATATTTTCAAATTATCCAAGACATATATATATATATATATTAGTGTTGAAAAGGTCTACTCTGTGATGAAAAATAATATATTCTACCGAATCTAGGAAGCCAATTCAACACGCAAGATGTATAGTGCTCTAAAGGTCCTTGGGAGCTGCTTACCTATCAATCCTATCAAAGAAGACGTCGCCAGCTTTTTCCAACTCTCCTCATATACTTCCACATTTCCATTGGAAGTATTCGACAAGCACCCAAGAGGAAAAAGCTGGTGATCACACTCTCTTTCACCTTTAACTTTTTTTTTTTTTTTTTTTTTTTTTTTTGTGCGAGGAATTCACCAACGTACACCTTAACAGTGTGAACTGTTGATTCTTCTTCATACACAGGTCATCTTGACTTGTTGGTTGAGAGCTTATGCTTCCAATTAAGAAGTCTTGAATTCGAGTCTTTGTGTATGCGTTGTGTGTATGAGTTTGCCTTAAATGACCTAAATATCCCAAAAAAAAAAAAAATTCTTCTTCATGAAATCTTTAATAAGAGTTGTTAAAGCCTTAAAAGACAATCACCATAATATTTGGACAGTACCTATTTGTGACAGAGAGGAAAAAAAGGAGGGAAGAGATCCACTTCCTCCAATTAATTTGTGGCATTGCATTTATGTTATATAATGGCCTCAATTTCAGGCTTAGCTTTGATTTTGGATGAGTTGGATTAATATTTGTTTTCATAATTTTATTTTCTAAATAATTAATAAATTTTTGATTGGCTATAGTATTTTTTATTATTACTTTTTTTTTTAAATTTGTGATGAATAATAGATTTTAATAAATAAATCTATTGAAATGTGATAGTTATAAGAAAATTGTTGATTGTATTTTTTTTATAAATTTAAAAGTATCTAGTATGCATAATAATTAAAAAATTAATATTTAGAATAGTTTTATAACTATTTTTACAAATATTTGGGGTAGCTCTAAATAGATCTTAAATTTAAATAGAGAATTGTTGGCTGCAAAATAGATATTTTAAAAAAACTGTTACAAGTACTATAAAACTTTCTTTTTTCTAAAAAATCAGGCAAGAATTTTTAAATTAAATCATTTAAATATATTATGAATTGAACCAATCGGTTCTTAAGACTCGACCGGCTCAACGGTCGGCCGGTTGTTCAAATCGATTCTCACCGGTTGATGCTAGACTAGTATGTTAGGAGGACCGAACCGGTTATAATATATGTTCACGATTGAACTCATCAAATCAGCTGGCCCGATTCGGTTTTCTAAATCAAGATTAGAATAAACAAAGAAGAAAAAAGAGAGAGATTTTCTTAGTTTTACAGCTGAAACCGTTACTGGGAGGAAATTGGACCATAAAGGCTGTGACTGATGACTTGAAAGTCAATGTGGCCTTATTTTTCTCTGGGTGCGTCCTTTTTCTCTTATAGGTTACCTTTCCTTGTGTCTTTCCAGTAATCACAAGGGAGTATAATGGTAGCTAGCTCATTAATAGTTACGTGCTGATATTTGCAATTTAAAATTGCATTTTATGCTTCAGTGATTGGCTTTGGAAAAACACATTAATTAAATTAATTAATAGGTTTATTATTGAATGAAATAAGGTCCTAATATACCATATATCTATTGAATTCTCTTAGTTTAATTATTATCTTTTTTATTTTAATTATTATCTGCATTATTTGAATGATTGCCTTTAGGTTTTCTTTTTAATAAAATAAAATTTGTAGATCCGAGAATAATATCTCTTAAAAGTTGTCAATGTAAAAGCTTAGGCTCCGTTTGGGACGGCTTTCTTTTTGCTTCTTAAAGCAGCTTCCTAATATAAAAATTTTATACTATAAAACTGCTTTGAGAAGCAATAAGAAAGCCGTCCCAAATTTATTGTAAGCTTCAAGAGTGAATAAATAGGTAATTGCCTAAATTTCTATAATTTGTTAAAATTTCATCATAGAAATAATGTCTCAATCATGCTCATATATACTCTCTTTGATGTAAGTTATTACGAAGAGCACTCCAATGATTATCATCATTTTGAATTCATAATTAACACCATTTTGATTTTCTACTTGTGCTTCTAATAGCAATGCAGATAAAATCTTTAGAAACCAAATGATTGTTAGAAATATAATCACCTTTAATATATTCCTTTCATAAATATTACAAGATTGGGACATAAAAAATGCCTAATAGCTATTCTGAAAAATAACAGTGATACCTATTATTCTTTAGTCGCAAGTGGAATCAAACAAAAGAATTAGTCCAACAATATGGTGAAATGGAACCGATAACTCCACCATAATTACGTAACAATAAAGACTACAAATTACTTGTGAAATTCTTGGCAATTGAATCATAATCGAGAGCATGGTTAGTGGAAGGGGACTCCTTCACAGTAGAAAATTTATTTTTCAAAACTAAATACCTTGCTTTCTATTTCATAGAAAATAAATAATTATAAGATTATATTTTCTTAAAAAAAGCTAGTATTCATTTAAATTTTTAAATCTAAAAGTGTCTATCTTTGTCATTTAGGTAGTGGAAGGATAATCCATGATTTTGTTTTCAAGAAATGTGATAATTAATTGGAAGAAATAGGTTTATGATATGCAATTAAAACATTAATTATAATAATAAATAAGTGCATGAAAGAGATTTATTGCAAATATTGGAGTTTATTAAATTAATCATAGCAATCCAAATTACATAACATTATAACTCCTCATACATAAATTGATTTCTAAGAAAATATAAATGAATTCGACATTATAATTGTTTTAGGAGACTGTTTGATTTCATAGTCAATATTCTTAATCAGTGGTAGGGAAGACAAAATTGTTCTCATTCACCTAAACAGCATCAATTAATCACAACAACTATGGCCATGTCGGTAAGACTAAGTGCTTAGGTTTCTACTTAGCACGTAGAGATAGAAAATGGGGACATCAAATCAAATAATTATTAAATTTATTTTGAAATTAGTATTACATATTATTATATAATCAAAAATTTATATTATATTTGATCAAAATTTTCCATTCAAAAGTCACATTGCGACCTTTGACAAAAAGTCATACTAAAAGCCAGGAGGAATGCTTAACTTTTTGTTAAATACTTAGGAATTTATTAACAATTAATCACATATTGCATGTTTTTAATTAGGGTATTTAATATGGATATTATTTCTATATTCAATCCTATGTAGGACCAAATATAATTAATCAACTAATTGTGGTCAAAACTTACCCCGAAAAAATTCTTATTATGTCACCAAAAAATGCATTGATCAAGACGACTCTCGAGGCATATTCAAATTGAAAACTTAAAAAATTAAGTACGGGACCGTTCAAACTCCAATTTTAGCACTCTTATAATCAAACTGAATGTCTCGAAGAGACAAACCCATCAACACAAAAATTGATCAAATCCTAGCCCAAATGGGTCCAAATCCAGAGACCGAAGAACATTTAGAAGGTTTAAAGCAATAATTGGATGATCAAATGATACCCAAATATAGTACGCTTACACTCGAATTGAGCGGCTCGACGAGACGAATCCAATGAGTCCAAGGACACTTGATTTCAACATCATTATGACACTTAAATGCTTGATGAATGATCTATGATTGAGGGAGTTGAAATAAGTCGTCCTATTAATCCCTTTGATTTGTCCTGGATCGCTCTTCTCCATATTTATGAAGTATGCCACTCTCAAAAATTATAAATAGACCTCAATTATCACATGAAGATGAGCTCATGGCTGAAACCTCTGGCTGGAGATTGGAGAGCGCTATAAGGCTTTAAGAGCTCTAGCACCAACACCGGCGAGTCTCCATCAACCATCATTAGACCACCACCAGACATCCACATGGATACTGACCACCATCAGACTTCTGCTAAACCATAGTCGGACAACTACCTAGCCACCAACTACTATCCGACTTCCACCCTGCCACCGACAGCTTCGGGACTTCCATCCGGATATCGACTGCTACCAAATTTTCATCTAGCTGCCGACTGCCATTGGACTTTGGCTTGACAATTATTGGACCATCACCCAATCGCAGATCGCCGACCGTTTTCAGACTTTAGTCTAGCCACCATCGACCCACTGCCCAGCCGTTAACCATTGTTGGACTAAAACTGATAGCAACTGGACTTCCACCCAGTGGCTGGCTGCTGCCAGACTTCTGCCCAACCATTTGCAGACTATAGACTGATTGCCAACCACTGCCAGACTTTTCCCCAACCAGTGATTACTACAAGAATTCCGCCCGACCATTGTTAGACCATTATCAGGTCGTCAACCACAGCTAGACTTTCACTTAGCCTATGATCACCACTGAACTCCCACCTAGCCATCATCAGACCACCATCATTCATCGACTACGACCCCTCTGACCACATTATCTATTGACAATGGTTGTGCTAATTATCATCGTCCGGTAACTATGATCCACTCTGACCATTCTCGCTTGCTAACTATGGTCCCTCTAACCCCTAAATACGGTCCCTCTGACCATCGTCTCTGGATTAAGGTCCTTCCAACCAAATGTGCAGGCCAACACTCTGCTGAGGACAACTCTCATGTCACCGGATTCATCCAACTCTAACTGTGTATTGTACTTTATATGGTGTATATTTATTATACTAAGCCAATGTCTTCCCATGAGGAAGGGCATCACATATAATCAATAATAAACACTAGTATAATCATTTCAACTCGGCAAGGCCCCATGATTTTTCTCTCATTTTAGAGGTTTTCACGTGAAAACACTTGTGTCTCTTATGAACAATGTACCCTTCCCTTTTTTGTGTTTGTGTGTTGGTTATTCGTACAGAACTAGGATGTTAAACACTATATCTCAATACCACCGTGAATGTTCTAGTCTGCAATAATGCTTATAATAAATTTGATAATGATTATCATATGATTTTAATTAAAGAAATAGGGCTATAATTTGAAGTTTTAATATAAGGGTCATCGATTGAACCAATTTATATTTTCCTTTTTTTAAAGGAAATGTTATTATCCTTAAATATTACTCAAAAAGAGGGGGCATGCATAAATGCATCTTTACTTATATATTAGCACAAAGTTTAACATCATCTTTGGGCAATTGCATTTTTTTATTTGATTTTATGGGATAATTTTAAGGGGTTGGTATAATAAATTATTTGATACATAATAAAATTATTTTCTTAGTATTCTAGAGATAGATAGATTACTCAGAAAAAATATTGGCTAAATTTTTAAAAAGAGTTGAGTAATAACTGAAATTAGGAACAATTATCGATTCAATGAGTAATTTGAAAAGGTGCAAAATTGGAAAATCATTTAACACATTTAAAAAAAAAAAAAAAAAACTTCTTCACTCATTCATTAGAATGTGTGAAATGGTTTTTCAATTTTAATGAAACTATGAAAACATTTTTGCATTCATGTGGCATCGAATCGCATGAAACTTTGGGAAATATGGCTACTGTGAGACAAAATCAAATACAACATTGCTAGCCAAATTTTATGCAAGGGTGGAATCCAAATCATAACATGGGCTTAATTAGACCCACTTTAAATGGAAATATAATAAGTTGGTTGATAAGTGGCTTGCATTATTGTTTGGTTACTATTGTTATTGGTTAATAATAATATAAGTTAAATAATTCATACTACTTTGATTGATCTAATATAATTTATTTAGATTTTCTTCTCATCATAAATAGCCCCACCTCAAGAAGAAGAAAATTAAGTTATAAATCAAGAGAAGTGGAGAAGCAATTGATGAAGGAGTGCAAAAGACTATTCAGGAAGAGGGAATTGATTTGAGATATATACTTTCTTTCCTATAACAAAATACTTATTCATCTTCAAGCTCATTTATTTGTTTGTGTCATAGAATTTTCATAGAGACAATCTTCAAGTTCATTGTATTATCTTTTGATTTTAACAAGCTATTTTTAGGACATCATATTAGACTCAAGACAACCAATCTACCTAATCCATATCAACATTGAAGACAATCAATTTTTTTTCATGTAATAATGATGCATCTCCAAATAATTTGCATCATATTCTTTATTCTTTTTTGCTTATTATTTGTTGTCCATACTTTGTGGGCATATGATTCTACAAAGAGCTTTAATAGAACCCTTTCAATAGAAGTTGTATAAAAATGATTCTCATATATCAATATTTACTTTTGAAAGCATGAGTGGATCTTATCACATGAGGAGGCATAGCTTTCTAATATCATAAATATTTTAATATCGTCTAGACTTATATTGCGTAAGCACAATATATTTAAACTAAATATTCTATAAAAAGCATCTCTATTTAAATTAATAAATGCTTTTATAAAGAAATTTGAGCCGCATCTATTTTTGTTTGAGTGAGCATATTAATATCTTTTGAATTATTAGTAGTTATCAAGGATGTCGGGCATAATCAATAGTAGAAGTAAAAAGAAGCTTGAGATTCTTTCTTGAATTGAGAAAAATCCTATCAAATTATGAATAATATTAAAATTTTATGTTTAAATTCTCCCATAGTTGTTTATATACAAATTTTACTATGGCTATGGCTTAATTTGGGTTGGCTTTCTTATTGCTTCTTAAAGCAAATTTCAAATAAAAAATTAAAATTTTTATCATAAAAACATTTTTAAACTTATGGAACATTAGGGGTGTGGGTGGCTCTCTATCTAAGGATAGGGTCAAAAACTTGTGTAGAATTCATGGTATTCAAATGCTGGTTTTGATGGAACCTTTGATTGCTGCTAATAAAATTGACTCTCTCAAGCATTTTTTGGGTTATGACTACTCTTTTGGCAATTGTACCAATAAAATTTGGCTTTTTTGGAAGTCTTCTATTTCTTTAAATATCATAGCTAATCTCCCTCAAGTTGTTCATATTAATTTTCTTTTTAATCAAACCTCTTGCTATGCAACTTTTATTTATGCTGCTTGTTCTAGAGCTGGTAGAAGAACTTTGTGGGATCAGCTTTTGGATTTTGCTTCCACGGTTAACGGCCCTTGGCTTGTTGGGGGAGACTTTAATTGTATTTCTTCTCCTAATGAAAGGGTTGGGGGTAAGGCTCCTAACTTTTACAATATGGAGGATTTCAATGATATGATTTGTCATTGCAATCTTCATGATATTGGTGTTTTTGGTAATATCTTCACTTGGAATAAAGGTATTATGTGGCAAAAACTTGATCGTATTCTTTTTAATTCTGCTTGGATTAATTATTTTTCTATTTCTCATGTTAGTCATCTTACTCAGACCCTTTCTGATCATTCACCTTTGCTTTTAAACTTTTCTAACACTATTATTAACACCATCTCTCCCTTTAGATTTCAAAACATGTGGCTTCTCGATGCTTTCTTTTTACAGGTTGTTAAAAATAATTGGGAGGCTCCTTTGGCTCCTTCGGATAGTGTTTCTAGTATGGTTAGGTTTTGGTTTAAGCTTAAGAGGATTAAGCAACTTCTTTCTTGGTGGAATAAATGTGTTTTTAAGAACATTTTTATTAATATTTTGGAGGCGGAGGATGAGGTGAAAAAAGCTGATGATAATTACATGTTTGAACCCTCTCCCATTAACTTATCTATCCTTAATGATGCTAAAATTACTCTTTATAAGTTGCAGGAGAAGGAAGAAATTTATTGGAGGCAGAAGGATTCCTCTAAATTTCTTGCGGAAGGTGATCGTAACACTAAATTCTTTCACAATATTGCTAATCACCACAAAATTAGTCGTCAAATTCATAAAATTAGTGTTCCTGAAGGGGATATCATTGATCAGCCTAATGCTATTGCCCTTTCAGGTTCTGATTTCTTTTTCAATCTTTTTAATTCGGATTTTACTCCTATGCTGGACACTGATTTCTCTTTTATTCCTGCTCTTATTTCTGAGGAGGATAATACCTTTTTCACTAAAGTCCCTTCTTTGGAGAAAATTAAGGGGAACTTAAATAGTATGAATTCTGACGCGGTTGCGGGTCCGGCTGGTTTCACTAATAAATTTTTCCAAAAATTGTGGGACATTATTCAGGTGGATCTTGTTAATGTTGTGGTTGACTTTTATGGTAGCTCTAAATATCCTAAATTTTTTACCACTACTTATATTGCTTTGATTCCTAAGGCTCAAAATGTTTCTTCTTGGAATGATTGCAGGCCTATTAGTTTGTGTTCCTTTTCAATAAACTGATTTCTAAAATTTTAATGGGGAGACTTGCTTCTATTCTTCCTAAGATCATTTCTTTGGAACAATCGGGCTTTGTTAAAGGGAGGTCCATATTTGATAACATTTTACTTGCGCAGGAATTAATCCATGATTTGGATAAAAAAGTTGTTGGTGGGAACATTATTTTCAAAATGGATATCACCAAAGCATATGATAACTTGAACTGGGAATTTCTTTATGGTGTTTTACGGTCTTTTGGTTTCAATTCTCAATTTATCAAATTAATCAAGCATAGCATTGAATTCTATTATTTTTCAGTTATTATTAATGGAAAACCTAATGGTTTTTTTGCTTCTTCGCATGGTCTTAGACAGAGAGATCCTCTCTCGCCGGCTCTTTTCATTATTGCTATGGAATTTTGTTCCCGTGGACTGAATTTGTTTTTTAGAATGAATCCGACTTTGTATTTTCGGTCTGGTGGTGCTTTGCCTTTTTCTCACCTGAGTTTTGCTGATGATTTCATTATCTTTTCTAATGGTTCTATTTGGAATATTCAAAAACATTTTAGTTTGTTTGACAAGTTTCAGAAGATTAGCGGGTTGACTTTTAACAAGCTCAAAAGTTCGTTTTTAATTTTACTTCCAAATCGATTTCTATTTCTCGCATTCACAATATTGAAAGGAAAATGGGTTTAATTTTAAAGTCTCTTCCGATGAAATATTTAGGCACTCCCTTATTTAAAGGCAAAAAAGGTCTTTTCTTTTCGATGATATCTTTAATTCTATTCATAAGAAACTTACCTCTTGGGCTTTTAATTATTTATCTTATGGGGGTAGGCTTTTGCTGATTAAGCATGTTCTGTGCTCCATCCCTATTTTTTTGCTTCACACTGTGGTTCCGACTGTTAATGTTTCTAAAAGGTTGGAGGTGCTTTTCAACAAATTTCTTTGGGGTTCCAAGGCCGATTCTAAGGCTATTTTGTGGGGGTCTTGGAATAGGTGTTCGGGTGTCATGGATGAGGGGAAACTTGTCTTTAAAACTATTCAAGATATGGCTCTTACCTGCAATTTTAAACTTTGGTTTAACTTTAGAGCTAAGAAAAGTCTTTAGGCTAAATTTATGTATTCTAAATACTGTGGGCTGAAGCATCCTTTAAATTGTCATTTCAAATTAGGTGATTCTCCTAATTGGAAAAGACTTTGCAACATTAAATGGGCTGTGGAGAATCTTATTCAATGGGGTCTAGGGTGTGGCAATATTTTCTTTTGGGAGGACAAGTGGTTGGGTTATTTTTTGATCGACAATCTTTTAAATACCCGTTCCATTGGTTTTTGCAAAGTTAAGGATTTTTTTATTAATGATACGTGGAATTTGAACTTACTTTATAACTTACTGCATATTTTCATTGTCCAATCCATTGTGCGTATTTCTATTCATTCGGACTTGGATGATTGTATTTTGTCTACTTGCTCTAACGATGGCCATTTTAGCTCCAAACATGTTTGGAATGTTATTAAACATCCTAGGCCTACCAGTTTTACTAATGTTGCTTTTGGCATGGGAGCATTCCTCCTACTTACTCCTTCTTGGTCTGGAGAATTTTGAATGATTGCATTCCTGTGGACACTTTGCTTATTAAAAAAGGCGTCGTTATTGTTTCTAAATGTCAGTGTTGTTACCACATTGAAAACTTATTTCATGTTTTTTTTTTCAAGGCTCCATTGCTATGAAAGCTTGGATGTATTTTGATAATCTCTTTAAATTTTTTCCTACTTTTAACTACAATTCCATGCATACTGTTCTTACCTTTTGGTTTATTAAGTTAAAAGGCCATATTCGCAATATTATTCCTGTCTTAATTTGTTGGTATATTTTGGAAAGCAGGAATGTCTCTAAACATGTTAATGAAAGGATGGATGCGGTTTCCATCATATCTAAAATTAGACAAAAAAAATCACTCAATTTTTTGTGGCTAAGCTAATCAAGCACGATTCTTTCAAAGGCTATCAACATTTGGTTAGTGAGTTTGGCTTCAGTTTTCCGTCCCCTGTGACTCTTCCTAATACTAGAATTATTTTTTGGAATAAACCCTTGGAGGGCTGTCTTAAACTTAATATTGATGGGTCTTTTTATCTCACTGGTGCGGGGTGTGGTGGCATTATTAGGAACAATAAAGGCTATGTTATTAAGGCTTTTACTGGTCCCTCTAATGCTTCTAATGCTATACAAGCTGAATTGGATAGTTTACTGTATGGGATCAAGCTTTGTATTTCTATTGGTGCTGCTAATCTTTGGGTTGAGGTGGACGCTATGCTTATCATTCACTATATCAAAGGTCTTTGTTCTGCCAATGCTGAGAATTTTTATAAAATTAGAGATATTAAATAATTTTTGTCCAGGACCTCGTTTAAAATTTTTCATATTTTAAGGGAGGGTAATGCGGTGGCTGATTTACTTGCTAAAAGGGGTTGTACAATTTTTAATTTTGAGGAGTTTGAGGAGTACAACTTTCCCAATGATGTGCTTGGTCTTGTCAGATTAGACCGGTTGAACTTGCCTTATTTTCGTTTGGATTAGTCCGGTTGGCTTTGTTCTCTCATGCTGATAAGCCTTGTTTTTTGGTGTTTTTTTTTTCTCTGTTGGTTGCTGGGGGGGTTTTATGGTGTTGTGCATTGTGGGGGTTTTTATAGTGAGTTCTTTATTTTGGATGTGGTTTTTCTAGCCATTGAATATGATGGTTTGCCCTCTAAGTTTTGCTGTATTTTCTGGCCTGGTTTTTTGGCTAGCCATATCCTTTACAATTTTTTCTGCAATGCTATTATGAGGTCGTTTACCTTTTGGCTAAATAATTATCGTTTCATTTACATAATTGTTAGTTGTCAGGTGAGGTATCTGGGTGGTGAGGTTTTTCGCATGGCTAAGTGTTTTCATTGTTGGGTTGGTTGCTGGGAAACTGATGCTCTTAATGGGGTTTGCCTTACGTGCTGCACTGTGATTCATGTTGGCTTGCTGGTTGGTTTGAAGTTATTTCTGGATCCCTTTTTCTGTATCTTGGAGCTGGCTGGGAGGTTAAGTTTTCATTTTTTTGTGGTTGGTAGGCTTCTTCTCGGTATTACTTACCTGTTTCTGGGGCTGGGGCTGGGGTTGGGGCTGGGGCTGGGGCTGGGCATGATGGCTTTTCTGCATTATCATAATACCTCTGTTTGTTACTTTTTACCTTGCTGGAGGAAGTATGATCCCTTTTTGCTGTCTGTTGAGAGAACCTTAACGGAGGTCATTACTTCCAGCGTCAATAGGTTCATTAAGTATATCTGCAGTGATTCCTTTAAGCAGAGGAAGAACTTTCAATTTTCTTTTTGTAGCTGTACTCCTTTTGGGAAAAATGTTCGAGTTTTATCCGACTTTTCTTTTCTTTTTTGCGTCCAAACTAATTTTTATCTTTTGAGAGTTTTTTGCAGGTTTTGATTTTTTTATCAAGGGGAGATTTTAAAAGAATGCAAGGTACATTTCATTTTTACGAATTCCTTCCCTGTTTGTCTTTCTCTTTACTTTTGCAGGAAGATGGTGCCGAATGCTTATATTAGGATCTTCTAGTTTTGGGTGCTGTCATCTTACAGCCTGAGTATTTTCTTGCCTGACTTTTGTAACCTTAGAACAAGGAACCACCGGCTCTTAGGTTTTCTTTCTTTTAATAGTGTAGCTTGTTTGAGCAGTAGTGAGCTGGAGGATCCTTTTAAGGATCTTGTAACCTTTTTTTGATATGAACCCGTAGGCCCCTTCGTGGGTTTCAACTAAAAAAAAAATAGTAAAAAAGCAGCCTCAAATAAAGCCTAAGTAATTTTACTTATTTGCATTCAAAATCATAGTATATCCTTCACTTGAT
Source organism: Dendrobium catenatum (assembly GCF_001605985.2). Lineage (NCBI taxonomy): Eukaryota > Viridiplantae > Streptophyta > Magnoliopsida > Asparagales > Orchidaceae > Dendrobium > Dendrobium catenatum. The sequence continues at coordinate 38,271 of NW_021365302.1, read as the reverse complement.
CATTCTAATATCTCATATTCAATCCATGGGAAGCTTTCCTCTTAAATTCCATAGATTACAAAATAAAATCAACTTGTTAATTGGGGTAGATATCCCCTCTTTGTTCTATCCATATATGTCCCCTTCTTTATTTATTTTTTTCTAACATAGATAACTCATATGCATTAATATTGTACCTTGTCAGCTCATGAACATCAGACTAATAATTAGGTATACTGATTATTTGGGATTGTATTATTAACTTTTCTTTGATAATCAAAATTTATTATATAATAAAAAAAATTATCTCACAGAATTAAATTATATATATATATATATATATATGGCTAAAATATTATTCATAATTTAATTTGAATTTTCAGAAATTCCAATATTTCCTCTTAAGTTATTTAACTTGAAATATTAGCCTTCAGTTTTTTTTTTTTTTTTTTTTTTAAGGAAATTTCATTATTTTTACATTAGTTTTTTCATGCCAGCTAAAAATATGAAGGTAAATTTAAAAAGGGAAAAGTATAAGAAATAAAATATTCTCTTAATTTTAGAAGCACAAGTTTTATTTTAAGAAAATTATTGACAAGCCGAAGAAAATTTCAACTTTGTTTCTAAAGGTCGATATTCCATGTCATATTCTAGCTGTCTAATGTTTGTATTCTTTTGTTATGGCTAATGCAAATCACGTGCAAGTTAAGTAACCTGACCATAAGAATATCAGAGCTTTATACCAATTTTTTTTATAAGATTTTAGGGATTATTCTTTGTTGTTTATTCCTATTTTGTTTTGCATTTGATTCCACGATTTAGCATGACAAGTCCTATTTGGCAACTCATACATATATACACATATATATACCATTTGCATCATAACCCCCTAAACTATATTATTTACAAATATAACATCTAAACTTATCTATTTACTCATATAACACTAAATTATTTAATAACATTAGAAATACCATTTTCTGCAGGCTCTATGTTGCCTTTTTGCCGTTGCACATGATGTTAGTTTTGTTGATATACTTTCCTAGTGAGATCCAGTCATGAATTTCTAACATTTTGTTCTTCATGTCAAATGTTGCTAGGCCCGATGATGTCCTTTCATGTTGTACTTCCTCGCTTATGTATTGTCGAGGGCTCCCTCATCATCATTTACGTTCCACTTGTTTTGTTGATGCTATTTCCTTAGTGAGATTCCATTGCGAATTCATCTGAGAGTTTTTATAGAAGGCAAGAATGGCATCGTAGGCAAAACAATGTGGTGTTTGTTTAATAAATAGATAAGCTTATGTATTAAAATAAATTGATATAAGCATGGTTCACCACACAAACATACCAAATTATTCTTATCAAACACTAAAACACTACAAGACATGCAATGCCGATGAAATTGCATGAACTATCCCATGATCTATCTCTCGATGAAGAAATTTTATAGGTTGTAGTTACTTCATGTAATTATATACATAATCCCATGTATAGTCGCTCATTCTTTTTTTTTCTTTTTTTTTAAGTTATCAGCCCCAAAATTGAATTAACAAAAAATATTCTACTTTAAATGTTATAAATAGCTAAAAATTCTTTTCATTTATGTTTTTCCTTATAAAACTTAGAACCCCTAAGAAGAAATGAATGTTCAATTGAAACTCTTTAGAGGTAGGCTAATTCTATGCTATTTCTATAAATACTATTATGATCGTTTTGAGTATTTATTCAATATTTTTTCGTCGGTTTATTTTGTAATACTGCGACTTTTATTAATTCAAAATTTTATTTTGACATTTAAAAATAGTTCTTTCAATTGGTTAAAAATTCAAAATGATGTTATATATATTTAGAGGTAGACTAATCATTTTTTTATAGGTATAAACCTAAGAATTTCAACATTAAAAAAAAACAATCATTGCCTATCTAATTATATGGATGCTTAAAACCTAGAACTATGATGACATGTAAATCTTCTCTTCTCTTAATTAATTATCATTATTATATATTATTCTAACAGACAACAAAAGAATATTTATAATTATAGATCATATCATAGAGGATAAACTTCATGAACAAAAGAATTTTAGTGCCGTGTTCTACAGGAAGAAAAAAACTTTAAAAAGCTTAGTCCCTTCACCTTCATAATAATTGGCATGCTATCTAAATCCCATGCTTTAGAAACTGCTCTTTTGCCTTATAATGGGGAAAAAAAAAAGAGGGAAATATAGTGTTCTTTTGAATGAAGGATGCTCCTATGTGATAAATGGTTATCTATGATTTCATGTTGGCTGGTGCTAGATCTTATTAAATTGTTCATTCTATAATAATTAGTTAATTAAGTCCATCTCTTTTTTTATTGAAAGTATGATCTTATTTCATTTAATTACTTTCTGGCTTGAAGCGCGCCATTAATAGAATTGTTTGAAGCTCAATCTTACCTTTTGGGAATGTTCATTATCTTTTTGTTTAGAATGCCACTTGTTAAGCCCACCTAAATTATAACTTCATTTTAATTTGGGGATTCTTACTTACCTTACAAAAGCGACTTGTTGGGTGTTTTTTTAAGTAATGATTATTGCATAATGATGGCGATTGATGGGATACTCAAGGCTCTATTCTTTCTATTACTTATTTATGAAGAATGTTAATTATATTATCTGTAACCATCATACATATATTGAAAGCTCTCCTGATCGATAGTCGTAGGATAAATCAGTTGGATTCCATTAAATGCTGGCTTTGTTGAGTTCTATACGATTTATCCTCTTTGAATTGGTAACCTGATCTTCATGAAAAATAAGATCATAATATAAACCTCTATGGTCGTAGGGTTGGACTCAATAGGCATGATCGGTTCAATGAGGATTATGAGGGATAGCTACAATATCCTACTAAGGGTGTGGCTCTTTTATTTATAAAGCAAAGAATTAGTCCATTATAAATATAAAATTAAAATATGGTTGAGCTATTATGGGGCCATAAGTTAATCAATATTTGGGACTTCAAAATTAAGTTAGTCCAACCACAATTCAAATATGACTTAATTTTCCTCTTATTTGAATTGAGAATTATATTAATGCAAAATCATGAGAAGAACTAAAAATTAGAAGTTAAAATAACCCATGTTGTATTGGGACAAATTTCTTATTGTTTCTAAAGCAACTTTCTAGTACAAAAATTTTTAATTTAAAAAAATTTTATACAAAAAATTTGCTTTAAGAAACGATAAGTCATCCCAAATGAAGCCGTATTATAATTTATTATATCACCTACGAAACTATTTCTATAAAATTAGTCCTTCATCCAAAGAGCATCATCAGGAATATTTTCCACCCCAAAACTTAAACAACCAATTTACTAAACAGAACCTAGGAGATGACTTCACTCATCACTTTCATTTGCAAAGTGGCATCAAAGCACCAATAGTAATCATACTAATAAAATATTAAAATAAATAATCAACAAATGTGAATCATCTTCCATCAAGTGATACTTTATAAGCTCTATGCCCTCAATCCCCCCAACCTTTTCATTAGAAAGGTTGGCTTAACTCCACACCACAAAGTTTTCACAATCTGAATCAGTCACAAGATAAAACTGGCTTATAATTAGCTTTATTTTTACTAGATTTTCATGAATATTAATGATTAAAGCTTTGTGTTAGGGGACCTAAATGACTATTTTAATTATTAATTAAGGATCCTGCTAGCCACCGAAGATTACTTTTATAAGATGGATTGCTAACACTACAAGAACCGCCAGAATTATCAGCGATTAAGTCGGCCGTATGATGGCCTGTTTTCACCGGTGATTTAACCAATGGTTTTTAATAATAAACCGTCAGACATTCCTGCAATAAAATGATCGTTGATTTTTTGTATGGGCATCGCATATTACCGGTGATTTAGCTGTCAGTGCTAAGTGATTTTTTTCCAGCTGTCCAAACCATCGAAAAAAAGCTAAAAATTGACCTAAAATTGGTCATTCGATTTTTCCTCCTCATTTCTTTGTGTTATGTTTTTCATCCAGACGCTGCTTTCACCCTCGCCTCCGATTGCGTTCAAAGGACTCCAGCCATCGACGCCCTCACTCTACCCGCACACCCTCACTCCAGCCTGCGAACACCCCAGCCCGAAGGTGATATCCATGATTTTACTTTTTTTTTTCATTAATCATGCATGGATGTTCTCACTAGACATTTGCAAGAGGATATATATGAAAGAGCTATTACTTGTGTTCAAACATTAGATGGTTTGATAAAGTATTTTTTTATTTCAATTTGATTACATCAATGATCAATATTAAGCCCATATCTTTTTACTTTAATTGTAGAGAGAATAATGAGGACCTACATTTGATATTTATTGATTTAGTGAAAGCATATGATAAAGTTCCAAGAGAAGTGCTATGGAGAGTTCTAGAAAAGAAATATTTTAATAATGATTATATTCAAGTCATTAAGGATATGTATGCAAGAGTTATTACTTGTGTTCAAACACTAGATAGTTTAACCAAGTATTTTCCTATTTTAGTTTAATTTCATCAAGGATCAACCTTAAGCCCATATCGTTTTTGCTTTAACCATAGGTATTCTTAATAGACATTTGCAAGAAGATTTATGTTGGTGTATGTTTTTTTTTTTATGATATTCTTCCTGTTGGTAAGACTAAAGAGGGAGTTCAAGGTAAACTTGAATTATGGATATCTACCTTAGATTGTAAAGGTTTTTGCATGAGAGAATTGTGAATTTGGGTGATAAAGACATTAATAAGAGTACATGTTTTACATATATTGGATATCTTGTTTAGAGTGAAGGTGAAATAGATGGGGATATTATCAACAAAAAGTCACCTTAGATGGTTTGGTCGCTTAAAACAACGGCCTTCCGATGACCCGATTATGAAAGTAAAGTATTAGATTTGACCTATTTTAAGAAAGGTAGAGGTAGACCTTAAAAGACTTGGTTATAAATTATTAGAAATGATATTTCTTTCTTAGATTTAAACGAGAATTAATGCTGCATATTTTTTAATAATTGATTTCACAGCTATGTAGGGAATGTTTGCTTTAACATCCATGACTATCCAAGAAGAGAGATATTGGATATATAACATATTGTTACCAGGTTGAAGAGGATTGATAGATGAATTTATACAGGGAGTTGAGACTTTTATTCAAGTTGCATCTCAACTATATTCGTTAAAGTTCGATGGAATATTTAGATGTCCATGTTCGAAGCACAAAAAGTAAGCATTCCTCAAGCCCGATGATGTAAAATTATATTTATATCATAAGGGATTTATTCCAAACTAATAGAATTGGACCTCACATGGTGACTACGAGCTACACAAAGATACTCATGTCAGTCCATTCATATGTTTTGAAATAGTTGATGAAGATCAAATGAATAGACTGAATGAATAACTTATTTTTTATGTATCATGTCCTAATTCAAGAGCTAGTATGGAAGTGCCACCAAATGTGGAAATCAAAATTTTTTTTAGCAGAGCTTGGGCGAACCCTGAGTTCTCCAGATTGATAGAGCAAAATAAGTAAAATAGAGCATCTTATTATGAAGGTTTAAGAAGTTCACTTCATACTGGTGGATCAGTGCCTTATATTGAACATAGATGACTGCTGGTAAAAGCTTTCAATTATTTTAATAAATATACGTATATTATTTTAACTATATCTTCTATTTGTATAAAGAGTTCCACTGGAGCTGCGTACGAGGATTCACCAACATCAAGCAGACCATCAGTGGGTTGATAAGAAGGTGAAAAAAGCTCATGTCATGTGATTATAAATTTTTGAGTAATATAATAAAATAAATATATTTTATAGAATTATTCTCGCGGGATGATTTTATACGAGTTCGGAAAGTCATCAGTCTATTGGTGATGGATCATCTTCAGGATCGACCCAATATTCTAAGTATCAGACATAGTCAGATGTTGTTTGAGGAATGCATATGATGAGGGTTTATGGCTTAGGTTCATAGGGATATGCTTATGAGAGAAATTCATCTACATCAGTATTTTATGATGTTAGTGGAGCTAAAGAAATTGTTAGCTAGAGGGTTGCTGCCCTAATAAGAGAAATAGATGAGATGAGAAAGATTCAAAATGAGATGTAAGCGGAGCGGAGCTACAATCATATCGAGATGAAAATCAGAAGAAAAAAGAGCAAGAGCTGACACCTGAATCACAGGGTAGCAAGGACACTGAGGATGATTAGTGTTGTTATTTGTCTGATGAACTTTTTGGTGTATTTTGAACATTTGACTGTGGATTTCATATATTATGTTTGATTATAGAACATATGTATTCTTCTTTGTTTAAAGAATTTGTTCTGCTTATTGTGGATTGTGTAAATATGATTAGTTGAATGTGTTTTGTTATTTCATATGCAATGCTATGTTGATTTTAGATTCTATTTATGTGGGTTGAGTATAGTGGTGTGTTGACCATAAAGTTTCTGATTTATATATGTTTTGAATTCTATGCAGGTATTATGAAAATTGGTTTAAATAAAGGGGCTGCCAATTTGTTTTGAAAACCCTACAGGTTTCTGATGGCTAACTGGTGATTTAGCCACCAAAAAATTCGATATCATACAGTTTACAAATGCCAGTGGTGTTTTAATCTAGCCATCGGTGATTCCCAGTGGTCAACCGGTGGCTTAGCTGCCGGCTAATCTTGCGGTTTAATTCGACCGGTACATCGCCGGTAATTAACTGGCGGTCGCCGACATTTTGACCGCCGAAATTTATCGGTTGTTCTAGCCGCCATAATGCTGTCAGAACACTCAGCCTCCGGAAAATGACCACCCCAATTCGTTTCCTATGCGGTTTATACCGGCGGATCATGAACCGTCGATAATTTTTAAAACCGTCAGAACGTGCCACCGCCGGTAAGTGGTGATTTTCCTGTAGTGTAAATAAGGTGGTAAACCAAGCTAATGTTGATGTGTATAGATAGACAGATAGATAGATAAAAATGGACTAAACTCAAATATGATAAGGATGTTTTAAGAGAACATGTTCATTAAATGGAATCCCTTCTTATGATGGTATTGTATTAAGCTTGTATATTTGAAATATATATCATCTTATATAATATAATAATTGCATAAATAATTAAATGAATGCAAAATATAAACTTTTAAATTTATTTTTTAGTAAAAAAATATTATTAACAAATATTGATTTAAATTTAATTTTTTTTAGTGGTTATTGTAAGTTCTCTTGACAAATGTCATATATGTCTGATACATATCTTCTATTTATTTATTATTTTTAATCATATAGGTGGTGATATATATCACTGTGTATAAATATTCACATGCCCAATGTTACATATTTTAACATTGTTAAATATTGTATAAACGGATAACATATATAGTTATGGACTTATATTAATTATTTGAGAACTTTGATACCTGGATGAAGTACCTGATGCTCCAAATGGTCATAATCTAATCATGCCAGGAGGGATTATGCCTTCAATATTTTAAGACAATTTTCCCTGATCCCAAACTCCTAAGCTCAAAGAATTATAAAAAATTAGATATGGAGATCAAATCATTATATAGGAGGACCCATAGGCATATGAAGATAAATGTATTGTCTTCTTGGAAATTTGAGCGATTCGAGCCCGGCTCTTGCGGAAGGAATAAGTTTCCTCAACCAAGGAGGCAAAGCATGAGCCGCGAGATACCTATGATCATATATAAATTTTTAACGTCTAAGATTGATCCATAATTGCCCTCAAAATTTATATGATGTCATAATTGATTTTTATGATACATTGAATTATTAGAGAGTTTATAAATAGGCAAAGAATACCATCCAATAAGAAAATTAAAATTAAACATATAAGTTTGAGATTATCTCCTACTATAATCTCATTATATTTTTAGGAGTCTTGTAAAAAAAATCAATACTAATTCCTACTAAATGCCTCAACACTCTCTCTCAAAATGAATTGTTAATAAATAATGTATAATACCGATTTAAAAGTCTTTATCAAGCATCTTCCCTTAAGCTAAAATATTAAAAGCATAAGAGGGATAATTAGAAAATTATATACTAGTTATGAGACTTAGTAAGATAATAAATTGTTATTAGATTTTTAAAACATAGTGTGACCCCACTATATTATGAGCATGCATGAAAAGAGTTTAACATTGAAATCTTGAGTATTTGGTGGTTAAACCATGCTTGTTAAACTCATCTAGCATGTTTTTTAAAATTTAATTTCATCAGCACACAATTCAGATGATTCCAAACTATAAATGGAAGGGTCTTAAAAAATGTGCAAAATCTTGTTGAACGAATAAAATGAATTAAACTTACAGCATAATTTTTTTTTGTATGAGAAGAAAGAGGTCGGCCTGAGAAGACTTGGTTATAAATTATTAAAAAAAGGTATTTTTATTAGATTTAAATAAAGATTTGACTCTTACTAAGACATAATGGAGAAAAAGAATTGATGTAGCCAATCTCACATAGTAGATAAAGGCTTTATATTGTTATCGTTGTATTTTCTTGAGTTTGAATGAAAAAGAAAAGAAAAAATTGGTTTAAGATATTCTAGTCAAAAATTTAATTAGATGGATCTTGAAATTATTAAATTTATTTTGCAACCATCATAGTGTAAATTTTTATTGATTATATATATTTTGTACTAATCTCAAAATATTTTTTGGTAAGTTTTAAGATTCATTCTGAATTTGATTAGATAATCGTAACCTAAGTTCTTTCAAATTTGAATGAACTTTTCACCCAAAAACGGCCAGGTTATAATTCCAAAGATTGATGAAAAAAAATTAACTTATCTGAGAGTACAATATACTTAATTGAATTATAAGTTTTATTGTTCTTTCAATAATTTGAGTGATATAATTATAACTAGAGATAATTTGATGTTAATCTTATAAGTAAAATTTAGAGGCTAAGTACATAGTTGTCCTTTTTAAAGTAATAATAATAACAAGTCTCAAGCACTATATATAAATCCTTCAAAGCTCATTTTTTTATTATAAAATGCATATTAGATAAATCATTAAAAAAAGACCCGACAAAAGGTCAAATTTACTGAAAGAGCTGATTTTTAATTTTTAATTGAAATAATGCAAATAAATATTCCATAATCAATATGGCATTTAGGCTCTATTATGTTGAGTCCCTACTGAGGCCATTTAATGTGTACAGCTTTCTTGTTTGTGAATATGCCAATTAATAAAGAGAGATAATGTGGTGGGACCTCATAGGTGCATGATTTAGCTCATGCTCTTTCTTATTTATTGCATGTAATTATTTTTTTACAAAAATGATTGCATTAAGGATAAAATAAAATGTAGTTCAAAAAATATGTTATAATAAAAAAGAAAAATAGGAATAATTTAGTCAAACCGAAAGGCCGATAAATCAATCAAATTATGGTGAAACTAACATAAGAATAGTCTAATGCTTTAGCAACATGAAAGTATAGTACTAACGAACAAGAAAGTGGAGGGAACAACACCCATAAGATGTAATATGGTGGAGGGACATAGCCATGTGCAAAAGCAATCTAAAATCAATATGGAGATGAAACAAAAAGAGAACACAGACCTTCTAAAACCTAAATTTAGGGCACCACTATCTAATCTCCATGTAACCTAAATAGAGGAATGCATATTTGGCAAAGAAAATGGTAGTCATAGAAAACCACTATAGAATAGCTAGCTATATTAAATGACTATGTCATCAAAGAGGCTGGTCCAATGAACATGTTAAGGATAGCATACACTACAAGAAAAACATTGATTTCCGGCGGATTTCCAGCGGAAATAAATCCGTCTGAAATACTGACAGATTTTCATACGAATTTCCAACGGAATATTTTCGGCGGATTTCCGACGAGTTTTTTGAAGGTATTTCCAACAGATTTTATGTCGGCTTTTCAGGCGAAATTTTTGGTAGATTTCTAAATTTTCTTGAAAATTACAAATGGAAATATTTAAAATTAATCATTTTGTTAAATTAAATTAAATATTGCTAAAAAAATAAATTTAAAATTTTAATAATTTATTGTTAAATTAAATATAATAATTTTTTTATCTTAAGAAAAAAGAACTTATCTTTTAAATATAGTAATAACTTTAAATAAAATATAAATTTAATTAAACCAAATCAGCTTTTATAAATTAAATTAATTATTTGAATTTTTATAAAGTTTATGTTTTATATAAAATATAAACTCAACTTTAAATATTTTAAATAAAATATAAACTCAACTTTAAATATTTTAAATAAATTATATTAAATGTATTAATTCAGTTCTTTTAACTATTTTGTTGTGGTGGCATAGTGGTTATGGCGAGCAGAAGAGAGCTAAAGGGTGGGGGTTCAAACCTTGCAAGATGCAAGCGTGGCGAGCTCGGGCGGGTCACGCTAAGTCGGCAGCGTGTCACGGGTAAGCCTGAGCGGTTAGCGGGCCAGCGGGTTACGGAATGAGCCAGAGTTGGTGCACGGGTAGTCCAGCGGGTTACGGGGTGAGCCATGGCAAGCCAACGGGTTACGATACCCCGCGGGGCGGTAGGCTAGCATGGCTTCGGGTGAGCCCAGCTGGGTTTATTATTTTTTTTCATTTTTTTTTCTGGCGAAGTTTATATCCGACTGATTTTTTTGCTGGAATTTTGCCAAAAATCTTTCCGGCGGAATATTTTGCTACCGTAACATGTTTCCGACGAGTGTTTTACCGTTAAATAATTTTTCCGCCGGAACTCCGCCTAAAATGATTATTTTCGATGGATTTTAGTCATTTTCCGATGGATATTGCCCGTCGGTAACACACTTTTTTCCTATAGTGATATGTGGTTGAAAACCATCTATCACTAACCACAAAAAATATGAAACCAAATTTGACTTAGTTTTGAATAGTCAAAAAAGTAAATCTTTGAGTGCTAAAGATACAATAACCTTAAAAAAGATACAATAAAACTGAAACTTAAACAGTACCACCACCTAAGATCAAATAAAGAATATTAAAACATGCAATCCCATAAAAACTAAAAGCCTATAAATAGAGCAACCCACTTCTAGGAAATAAAAAAAATCAGTAGATATAAAATTTAAACTACATTATAGTACCTACTAAGGAAGTTTCATAACACCACATGGATATTATAGTTCAAAATAAAATTTGTAAGACCCTTTTGTAAGAAAATTTAATAAATCGATTAACTCAAGATTGCCCATCACTAATATAGATAAGAGCAAAATGCTTGCAAAATAAATCACCAAAATAGATTTTAAGAGAAGATGATATGGCACAAGATGCCTACTCAAGAAGAACTGGACCAATAATTATAGCTTATATAGCTAGAAAAAAGTTACTAATAATCAAGTTCCCCTGACAAGAAGTATGATTAAGGCTTCATTTTGGACTATTTTCTTATTGCTTTCTAAAGCTGTTTTATAGTACAAAAATTTAGTGAACAAAAAATTATTGTACTATGAAGCTATTTTAGAAAGTAGTAAGAAAGTTATCTCAAATGAAGTCTAAGTCTATAAAATATTATTCATATTTTATATGTGCATAAATATTATTTAAGACCATGTATTTGTAATTTTAAATTTGTAGTTGCAAGTATAATTTGAAAATATAAATTTAAATTTTAAAATTCAAAAGTTAGAAAATTTGAAGTTTAACTTTCAAATATTGAGGGTATGCCATTTTTATTAATGTTAAAAAATATTATTTGCATTAAAGAAATAAAATAAATATTATTCATGCATAAGCTATAGTACTTTATCTAAAGAAAAGATGACATCCCTTTTTAAATCTTTAAGGCTATTTCCATAAGCACCCACCTTAAAAAATCTTTTGGAATGTCTAGTAATATTAAGTATAAAGTATCCCACTAGGAAACTATATCATGTGCTCAACATATCATTACTGAAAGAAAAAACCCATCTTATCCACATGGAAAATGTTGTATCACCTAATATAACAGCTATCCCGATCGCCCTGCATATTCAACAAAACTTCTTAGCCTTCCTCCTCATCATCCTGGCAACCGTTGATAGAAAGTAGGTTTTATTTTATGTTTTTGTAAGTCCATAAAACATGGTTGTATTTCTCTACAGTACAAAAAAGTTATATTCTTCCAGCTTGTATTTTTCTTCTTCTCTAATGTATATACAAAACTTTGTTCAAGGAGTACATTTATTTTCATGGTATCATAGCCATTGTTGCTCCACAACATCCCTTAATATTCTGGGTTTCAAGTTCAACAAATGTCAGAAACAAAACTCAGCAAACTCTGCTCCGTCTATTACCGAGAATCTGTCTTAGAATGACAGCACTTCGCTGCATATACAATCCCAACTAAAGTTCTTAATGAGCAATATGAGAAGTATTATTCATACTCATCTGACAAATGAGAATCATCCCACTTGGCATTCTCAAGTCCTCAAGCAACTGTCTTGATTGCCCTGCATATTCAACAACAGTTCGCAGCCTTCCGCCTCAACATCCTGAAACCTATTGATGGAAAGTAAGTTTTACTTGATGCTTTTATAAGTCTTTAAAACATGGATGTATTTCTATATAGTGTACTTAACTAAAAAGGTGATCTTCTCCCAGCTTGTATTTTTTCCACTTATCTACTATATTTTGATACATAACTTAATTCGAGGTGCACATTTACTCTCAATTATATTTTTTCATACTCACCAAGGGGAAACAAATGTGATTAGCAAAGGTATATAGCTGCTTGAAATAGTCAAATATATTTAGCTTGATTAAGTTACTGACACCTCTAATCTACTTCATATATTTTCCATATATATTTTTATATTTCTAAATAAGCTAATAAATATGATAGGAAGAATATATTAGAGATATTTCCTTGGAGGACTTCTTGAGAATAATCACCATTTAAAGCACCATGAATTAATATCATAATTATCAAATGTGTTAATGTTAGCAAAGTAACCCCAAGTTCTATTACTGTCATTAATTTGCCTAATATATTTTCATGTTTCTTTGAATGAGGAAGAACATTCCATCTCATTGTTTTGGATTAAATTTTTTTATATTAAAAGTTACTTTACAAAGTAGTAGTAAGAAAGCTATCAAACGAAGTCAGAATCATATTTAAGCATTTGAAGCAATATAATATAAACTCAACATCAAAATACAATTGAGAGTGCAAAAGTAGAGGATATGTTTTAGATCATATACTGCTATAAATGAGTACAAATAATGTTTTTAATTTAAATAAGTGCATTCAAAGACATTAACACATCACCAAAAATCAATTAATCAAACATACAAACGTGCACTACACAAATTAACTAAGGTGTTTGGATAAAAGATTAAGTGATTGAGCAAATAATTATTAATATAATGAAATCAAATTAATATATACAACATGTTTTTTTTTTTTATTGTTATAATTTAAGAAAAATGCTATCATATAGAAAATAAATAAGTAGATAATGCTTCATGATACAATGAACGTATCAGCTAACTTAGTTGATAAATATCTTCAAAGTTATTATCCAAGCCTTCAATTGAATTCCGCCGACATCAACTTTGTGCTTCCATATTCAAAATTTCATTAATAAGATGATCCACAACTCATGTGAGATATATTTTTTTTGGACATTTAGGCCATTTAAGGCAAACTCACACTCACAACGCATACACAAAGACTCGAATCCAAGACCTCTTAGTTGAAAGCCTAAGCTCTCAACCAACAGGTCAAGGTTAGCTGTTTGTATGTGAGATATATGAAGAAGAGCAATAATTTGTCTCCATGATTTTCTACTAAGATTTTTTATTTTTTTTATTTAGCTTGAAGACCACATGACTTTAGTCCAAAGGAGTCCCATCCATCAAGATTTCCCAAGTTGGCTTTCATCTAAATTATTCTTTCCCAACTGACTACGCAACTATAGAGAAATCGTACAGCATGGTTTCCTTGCAAATCTCATGAAATATATGAATTCTTCTTATTTCCACGTGATTTCACATATTTACATTAATATTACTTGAAAAAATCATAAGGGGGAAAAAATTAGAGTTATTTTCTTGAAAATCAATTTAATTTTTAAATAGATGATCAAAATATGAAATAAAATAATCATCAAAATAATTTATTATACTGTGAAGTTATAGGATAAGAATATAAAAAAGTGTCAACTTATATAAATTATTAAAGAAATATAATTAAATTATTAAAAAAAATTGTTCAGAAATATCTAATAATAGAGGATTTAAATGCGCTCTTAATAGCTCCAAAAGCTACGCAAGCAACATGTTGGTTGTCCTTTGTTGCTACTTGTGACCCGTTGTGGCTATCTTTCTCTTATTTGATATAATTATTTTTTGTTATTTTTCCTATGAGTATAATTGAGTCCAATCAGCTTGGTTTGATAAATGGCATATGAACTTATCTAGATGAGCTAAGCTCAACTTTATCTAGCTCGGACTCAAACTTGTCAGCTACTAAATCCACTCTTTTTAAAAGATTTAAATATAAATTACATTTTTAAAGTATATTAAATATATTTTTCTTTTCCTTAACTCAATGAATTTTTTTTTAATCATTTTATTATAATAATGATTTGATTATTATTATTTTTTTGGATAAAACCCTCGAAATGGCTTACGCATTAAATTAAAAGGGGAATTACACATCCAAAAAATCATAAGCTTAGCTAAAAATACAGCCACTGTAATAAAACTTAAGAGCTACTAGTTCAATTTATAACAAATTAAGCAAGAAATAAAACCAAACAGATCAAAAACATCCCAAAATACTGAACCAACCAAAGGAACAAGAACCTGTATCAAGCAAAGCCATGGAAGAACCACCATAAGCAGGAAAAGTACCTTCTTTTTTGATTTCAGCCTCTAATGTTTGCCACTAGCATGCGAGAAGTCTTTTTGAACAATAGGACGTTTAATTAAACTATACATCTCATCAAAGGCATCATATGGACCACTAAAACTATTCCAAGCCCCCCCACATGGCTAGAAGAAATGCCCATCAAGCCAATCTGATTGATCCTTACAAGCTTGTACAAAATTGGAAGCGAATTTAGATTTCAATAATCAGATGAGATTAGCGCAATCAAAACGTCAACAAATGGATCATTCCCAATACTAATCGAGTATAAAATGGGATCATTTAGAACACGCTCAGTCACCTAATGAAGAACAACATCGAGGAGCTGAACACCAAATTCAACAAAAGTAACATCACCCTCAATTGGCACATCAGAAATCAAATCATCCAAATGACTAATAGCATCATAGGTTCCAAGTTCCAAAGAACAAAAAAAAAAAAAAACCACTGGAATTTGGAATGGGCGAAATGGTTGGGCTATCAATCAAGTTAATCATACAAGCATCTTATAGTTGGAATATATAATTAAATATTATTAGTACGGTCCATCAACATTAAGAATGGAATGATCTTATCCGGATTATTCGATATGGAGATATTAAGGATGGAGGTACTTTATATAATATGATTATATATAACTGGACCAGATAAATTTTAAATTCTCTAATAAATTATATTCTAATTATAGAGAATTTAAAATTAATCATAAAGATGATCATATATAAAACAATCTTAATCCTGAGTTATTAATAAACTCCAATTTGTGACATTTAGTTTTTTGATTTACTCGGAAATAGTTTGGAAGAAATAAACTTAATCCTTATATTTCATAAACACAATGAAACAAATGGCTGGGAATGTTAATATACATATATGGAATCCATTCCTTTCAATTTTGAAAGTTAGAAAATTAGTTCCCTTGAATAATTAATTCAAAACTTGAACAATTGAGCGCTCAAATTTTGTGACTAGGTCACAAAGTTTATTGTTCATTAGAGAATTAATTGGAATTCAAGGATCAAGATATAATTAGTGAGGTGATAGAATTACCTAGCTCTAATTATGAACTTTTTATGGAGGATTATTTTATATGTAATGATTAAATCAATGGATGATTCAATTTTTTAATTGAGTAAATTATACTATAATTTCAAGAGTGCAATTTCATATTTATAGTGGAATAATATTGAAATTAATAATTTTGATTTATTAATTTAAGAGTTAAATTAATAATCAAATTTATTGGAGCTTGAATTATATGTCCATTGGTCCCTTCTTCATCACCTAAGCTCTATTATATATTGAACACTAAGAATATGACATAATATAAATGTTAATTATGATCACATTAGTAACATATTTATGATCACCTTTTAATTTTATATTTCATGAAGATAATGATGACTTCATTAATATTTTCTTAATCTTAAAAGATAAAGATAAGATTGATGATAAGTCATGATGTGTCATGATAATTATCATCAAATATCTTTTAATATTAAAAATATATAGATAAGATTAAAGATAAGATTGATGATGTGTCATTCATGATAATTATCATTTTAATATTAATTAAAAATGCTTCATGAAATACTAAGACGTGCTTATGAAAAGATGTGAACTTTTCTTATAAACAAGAATTAAGTTCTACATGAAGATGATGATACATAATTCCTTCATGAGAGATGTAAGAATATGTATGAGAAGAATGTTGCTCTCATTATTTTTTCTTTTGAATGATTAAATTGTTTTTAGAACATAAATTAGATTCAAAAGAAAAGTTGTTCATCAATAATTGATTGATAGTGCCCACTCACTAAAATATATTTTGTGGGGTGATTAGAAGAAGAATGCTTAAGGTCTCAATCAACGTTTCAAAGAAGAAGATCTCAAATCTCAATCAATATTTCGGTAAAGTTTTCTTCATTTCATATTATAAAGTTATTTATTAAGAAAATTAATATTGAGAATGTCTTAATCTAATTTTCTAAAAATACTAATTTTTATTTCCGCATTTTATATTATGATATAAATTCCAACACCATTCCCCTCAGACGTAGAAGGGTTATAAGTAATAGGTGGAACAATCACTGGTACAAAATACTAAATGCAACATTCACCCTTAATTTGGCCAATGCATTTACAAGAAATACAAAAAGATGGAAAATCCTCCATCTCAACCATCTGAATATACCCAAAATTTTCAGGACATAGCAAAACTTTATTTGTATACTTTTTGATAATGTCATGCTCAATTGAGGGCCGAGAGCCGACAGAAGTGGCATTATCGATTTTTAAGTTCTAACTAAATAAAGATCCCAAAGCTTGAAGGATCCGTTGAAAAATAGATGAGGCTTTGGGTTTTGTGAAGGAAATCTAAATGGGGATCACAGGGGACTCAGCACCGATATTAAGAGAAGGAGATTATTTGGTTAATTTCATGAAGCAATTATTTACAATATAGGATCTATGACATAATACTCTGTTATAATCCAAATCATTTGCCAACTTAACCAGAACATGCAATGGAACGAGAAATGTCACAAAAAACTTGGTATTAAGCTTAAGGTTAAAAAAAACTTGCAAAGGGCATCAAAACTAGGATGACAAGAAGGAAAGAAGGCAACCAAAGCAAATTGAAATGAAGTCGCAAGTGCAAGAATCTCTTATTCCAAAATCCACAAAGAAGGAAAACCACAGAAGGAAGACGGTTTGAGCTCAGGAAAACAAACATTAGAGGAAGATCCAGCTAGGGAATCAACAAAAGACCGCGATTTGAAAGAACCATCCAAAAATCAAGATCACAAAATTAAATCACCGCCATTCTGGCCACGAACGACAAGAGGTAAACGAATTAACAAGGTCAAAGAAAAAAAATCACCAAAAAAAAAAAAAATGGCTCAAAAAGGAGAAAGGGGAATTAAACTTTCCTAAGCCAGCAGTAGGTGGCGGCAAAAGCCACTGAGAATAGAATGTCAGCGACCCTTGTGCTAACGAGTGCATGAACTCACCCGAATCACGAGACGAGCATGCGATCCTACAGGAAGGCGATATACACTTGCAAAGTGATGACAAGAAGTAGTACGAGAGGGCCTTCGGCGTCGGACAGGGTAGGTCGTGCTCCAGAACTGGCTAAGGGGACCAGCATGTGTCGGCGATGGACCTGGCCGTGGCAAAAGATCAATATTTGTGGTTTGCAACATGAAAATGGGAGACGTGAAAAGGCGTGATTTGAAGCTTTAAAATAGAGCTAGTGATCCAGATTATCAGTGGCATCAACAACATTTCCAATATAATAATGATTTGATTTTTAATTTTTTCATAATTAATAAGTTAGGTTAGAGTACATAAGGTCGATTAATTAATAAAACTCAAATTCAGATTGCTTACACCCCATATATTTACCTAATTTAATATATATATATATATAAACCCAAGTCATGACTCGTGATCTGTTTTGTTGTCTTTAGAGGTGTAAGTGAGCCGAGCTGCCTCGGGCTCGACTCTCTAATGAGCTTGCAAGCAAAGATTATCAAGCCACGAGCTCGAACTTATATATTAAACGAGCCCGTATTTTAGCTTAATGAGGCTCGGCTCGTGAACTCGCGAGCTGGCTCGAATCACTATTACTATTTTAAATAATTATTTTTTAATATTTTAAAATAATTTGAGCCGGAGTTCTTATCTAAAGGCATTAATTAAATGTTTACAGCCTTTAAGGCATTAAAATTTATAAAATAATATTGATTGTGTACAGTTTTTAAGCATTAAAATATATAAAATATTAATTTGATGCGCAACTTTCATTTGAAGCTTGCAAACAGGGGAGGGGCCAGGATTTTGTTCATGTGGGGGCACAAAATATTAAAGTAAAAAAATCGCCAACCATTTTCATTCGGGCCTGGGACTGACATAGGTGGTTTTAAAATTTATTTTAAACCATTAGATTCATTATAAAAACATAAAATATATAGTAAAGTTAAAAATTTATAGTTGAGAAAACTAGTCTTCATAGCTGAGATTCATAAAAAAATGTTGGATTGTAAGATGCTCAAATATGTTTCATAGATAAATTATTTTTAGAACAAAAATATTAACTTAGCCTCCTTCTAGAGAATTAATCATTCCATAACTTCCCACTGAAATAAATTTCTTAAAAATTTTCATAAAAAGTTAACAAGGGAAACAACTCTCATAAAATAAACAATAAGCGGAATAGGGAAAGGCAAGGAACATGGAGCGCAACAAATAGCAATAGAACCAAATCAGATTAGCACATGTCAACATAATTTTACATGTCTCAAATGACCCTTGATGTAGTATACAAACATAGCAAACAAGAAACAAAGTAAAACAATAGAAAATCTAAGCGGGAGAAACAATCACCCTCGGGCTCGGGAGAGGCGACAGAGTTTCTATCGGACAGAGGAAGGTCGGCGGCGTTCGGCCTCGCCGACGGTGAATGGGCGGCCGGCGGCGGGGTTCGAATTCTTCCTCCGAGAGAAACTAGAGCGGGGGTCTTGGAGACGTGGTTACAGAACTAGCGGACCACGCGAAACGTGCGGACGACCCCAGACCTACGCCAAGTCTCATGAGCTAACTCGAGCTCGTTTATAATGGGATGAGCTCGAGTTCGAGCTAGACTCAAGCTGTTGTTCTAACTGATGAGTAGAGTTTGATAGCTCCATTACTCGTCTCTACTCGACTCGTTTACACACTTGTTGTTTTCATGTGTTAGTTCATAGTAAAAATGCTAAGAGTTAGATAAAATGATCAAAATTCTCTCTCGACTTTTTATGAAGGATCAAAATTATTCCCAATAACATTTGAAATAATTTTGGTCCTTCAAGTCTTTAGAAAGGAATCAAATTAGTTCTATCATATGTCTATTTTCATTTCTTTTTAAAGACTTGAGAGAACAAAATGATATCTTAATATAAGTTGGGATTATTTTGATCTTTCATATATATATAAAAAAGCGACTATTTTAAATATTTTCTCCTAAAATTTAGTTCCATGGAAATCTCCAAATTCATTTTAATTACTATACAAATTTTAAGCTATAGAATTATTCATGTTATGGAAAATAATAATATTATTTTCCAACTTTTATGTTTTATAGAAAGCAACATTCAATGAAAGTTGCTCAGTACAAAATTTTTTTGAATCTTGATAAAAATAATAAAAAAAAGTTGTTCAAAGGAAGCCTAAGAAAACTTCTCATGCTTTAATCTACATCCTATAAAGTTACAGGCAAATTCCAGATTTTGACCTTTAAATAAACACGTTATAATTCTTGTGCAGGTACATGTGTACCAAATACACGTGAATAAAATTTATAAATTTAAAATAGTATTATAAAATTTAAATATTAATTATATTCATTTATTTTACAAAAATGTCAATTTAAAAGCTTATTCATTAAATTAATTGTAATAATGACCATATTAAAAAAAAAATACAAAATTTTCTTAAAATCATATTACATAAATAATTTCAGGACAATTTAAACTACTTAAAAGCACTAATATTTTATGACCTAGTGGAACAAAGGCTTGATGATTATGTTATTGTTGTACTAAAATTTTATGGTAATTAGGATTAATTGTGCTTGCTCATTCATATTTGAAATTCATCTATATTATCATTATAAAAACAGCTTGAGTTTCTTCCCATATAAAATCCTTTAATTTTATTTTATTCATTAAAAATTTTATCTTGGCCATTTATTCTAGTTTTATAATTTTAAAAATATAATAAATTCATTAATTTAAATATTTATTCTATATAATAAATTCATAACGGTTAACCTATATTTTGAATTGCCTACCCACCTATTTCTGATTTGGCTTCCCTAGCCATCGCATGTTAATAAACTTTTAATTAAACACTTATGTTGCCTAGTATTTCACAATTTCATCAATTTTGTTCTTCAGCTTGCCCTATTTCGCAACGGTTATGCTCTTCAACTTGTCCTACTCACTCCTCTCAATCGCCTATTCATGTTCGACTTTCCTCGTCGATAATAAATCTTCATTTTAGCCTTAATAGTCTGTTCACAATTCCTTCATTTTTGGACTCTTCGGCTTGTCCAATTTCCTCCGATGATAGATTTCTTCTCCAATTATTTCAGTCTATTTAATTTCTATAACTTCACTTATGTTTCTTATTACAGACATGTATTTCCTTTGCATTCTACTCTTTCTAAATGCCTCTCCTTCTTCTCCTCCTATTGGCTTCACATGAGGAGTTTTAGAGAGTCTCTAAAAGGTGCTTCTTCTCATTCAGATTAATGAAGAACAAGCCAGGAAGAAGAGCTTGGAGACAGAGAAAAAAGGAAAGAAGTAATATTGTATTGATTACATAAGGCTATAAATACCTACAGGCTATCCGAACTAAAGAGCAAGAACATGAAATAAATGTGACCAGGAATAAGACCTAGCTGACGTGTAGAGGTGCTCTAGCAGATCCCCTCAAATTAATCATCATGGGAGCAGATGGTTAATTTGGATCGAAGGTGTGTGAACCGGTCTTTGGAGAGAGGTTTTGTGAGAGCATTCACAATCTTGTCGGTAGAGCTAATGTGATGGATGTGAATGTCTCATGCCTTGATGTGTCCGCTTATGAAGTGGTAGTCTATTTCGATGTACTTTGTCCGAGCATGAAAGACAGGATTGTTTGCGAGGGCTATGGCGGAGGTGTTGTCGCAGTAGATGACGGTTGGTCCGTGCTGAGGAATGTGAAGTTCACTGAGAAGTCGCCGGAGCTAGAGCACTTCAGATGTAGCCAAGGAAATGGATCTGTATTCGACTTCGATGGATGATTATGCCATAGTTATTTGTTTTTTTGCAGACCACGATATGATGGTGCTTCCCAAGAAGGTGCAAAATCCAGAGATAGATTTCCTGTCGGTATTGTCAGCTGCCTAGTCGGCGTCAGCGTACGTTCTGAGTTGGAGATCTCCCGGTCGGATTGGAATGCTGAGATGAGTTGTGCCTTGGATATACCGAAGTAGCCTTTTGAGAGCTTGGAAGTTGTCGGTTGTGGGTTGGTGCATGCATTGGCATATGTAGTTAATGGTGAAAGCAATGTCAGGTCTAGTTATAGAGAGGTATTGAAGCAAACCTGTGAGTTTTCTGTCGAGATGGGGGTTGGGAAAAGGAACGTCTTTAGAGTTGCGATTTGCCTATTTGAGAGACATGGGTGTAGGTGCCAATTTGTAGGTGGTGAAGCCAAGCATTTGCAAGAGTTGTTGAGCATAGTGCTTTTGATGTAAGAAATATCCCTTTGAGGTTTTGGAGACTTGTATGCCTAAAAACATAGAAATATCTCCCAGCTGTTTTAGCCGAAAGTTAGAATTGAGCTGTTGTAGAAGAGTTTCGATTGTAGATTTGTGATTTCCTGTAACTAAGATGTCATCCACGTAAATTAGTACAAATAAGCAAATATTTTGTTGATGATATATAAGCAAGGATGGATCGAATTTGTTGAAATTGAAACCAAACGTTTGTAGGAATGTGGTAAGTTTGGTGAACCATTGATGTGGAGACTTGTGAAGTTTACAAACGTGTCCAGAATTATGTGAATCGACGAAACCTAGCGGTTGTCGCATGTAGACGTCCTCCTAAATATCGCCGTGAAGAAATGCGTTAGAAACGTCGAGATGAAGAACATGCCAATTTTTGTGAAGGGAAAGACTGATCAGAATGCGAATGGTAGGCATTTTTGCCACTGGGCTGAAGGTGTCGGTGTAATTAACGCTGAATTCCTGTGAACATCCTTGTGCCACAAGGCGAGCCTTGTACTGAGCTATATGACCATTGAGATGCTTTTTGATTTTGAAAGTCCATTTGCACTCGAGAACGGGTGTGTTGGGTGAAGGGGGGATAAGAGACCAGGTGGATTGTTGTTGGAGAGCCATGTATTCGATGGACATCGCGGAGCACCATTGTTGATGTTTGTTGTCTTAAGCGAAGGAGGTGGGAGTAGTATTGTCAGTGCAGATGGCTGAAAGATCTAGGAGCTTTCTAGGTTTGGAGATGTCGGACTTGAGCTAGGTTTGCATGGGGTGTAGCCGAACTGGAGGGGTTGTGATGAGCTGGGGGCAGAGGTGTTAGTTGTGATAGAGGGCGTGGGTGGAGAGGTGTGCACAGGGGTGGATTGAGTATTTTTTGTGCTGTGCCATTGAGTGGAAGGGGAGTTGATGATGAGTGAAGAAGGCTCTTGAATTTGTCGGGGCGGAAGGGGCATACTGAAGATTACAGCGATGCCAACAATTCAGTGATATGTGACTGATCTTTCCGCAAATCTAAGCAAGTCGGACGCGGTGTGTTGGGTTGGCTTCTTGGAGCTGGATTTTCATTGTTGGAGCTGGGTCGGGAATGGAAATTACAACCTGGAGGGCGATTGGAGCATCCACCTTGTGACTTTGTCCAATTTGCTAGAAGAGTAGAAGTCTAGGTTGGTAGTTGAGTTTCTTTGGACTGATCTTGATGAAGGTTTATCTCCTCACTGCAAAGCAGCATGTAAAGAAAGTCTAGGGAAATGGGATTAAAGGAGGTTCTTATAGATATTTTGAAGGGATTGTAAATGGTGGGAAGACCGTTTAGGATGTAGAGGATTATATCTTTGGTATCTATGGTAGATCCGGCTACGACAATGTTGTCAATGAGATTCTTGATATGTGCAAGGTAATGTTGCATTGTACGGTCTTTCATTTGAATTTGGTGAAGCTCGTTCTTGAGCTGGATGACACGTGAACAGTTGGTAGGTTGCAGTCTTGTTTCAAGTGTTGTCCAGATCTCATGGGTTGTAGCAAGATTGAGAACACAGGGAAGTACTGATGGAGAAATAGTGGACAGAAGAGCAGAGATGAGATTGTGATCGATAAATTTCCTGTTGAAACTTGTTGTTTCTAGAATAGGTTGTTAGACCTAAACTAATGTCCTAAGGCTAACCAAGGGGGGGGGGGGGGTTGAATTTATAATTTTATAATTTTAAACCATCTTGGATTTAAAAATGAAACCGATTAATTATTCGTAGCAAGTTGATTTTAAATTTTGTTTAAATAATTTTTCAACCATAGAAAATAAAACTTGTAGAATTTAAAGCAGCAAAAATAAAATGACACAAAGGTTTATAGTGGTTCGATCAAACATGACCTACATTCACTCCATGAAGCCTCCCACTTTATGTATTGCACTATTACCAAAGTGACTCTCCTTTTTCTCCCACATCATAATATAGAAGCCTTTACAAAACTCTATTCCACCAATCCCTGGTGTGGTAGAGAACCGTCATCCTTTCACACCCTCCAAGTGTAGGCAGAGAACCTTCGTCCTTTCACACCCTCCAAGTATAGGCAGAAAACCTTCATCCTTTCATACCATCAAAGTGTAGGCAAAGAAACTTCGACTGTTCACACTCTCTAAGTGTAGGCAGAGAACCTTTGTCCTTTTATGCCCTCCAAGTGTAGGCAGAGAACCTTCTGCTGTTCACACTCTCCAAGTGTAGGCAAAGAACCTTCGGATGTTCACACTCTCTAAATGTAGGTAGAGAACCTTCGGCTGTTAACACTATCCAAGTGTCGGCAGAGAACCGGATCTTTTTGAAAGATCTTCACACGAGCAATCTAGAAAGATAAGAGGAAGAGTGAAGAAACACAAATCACACACAGAGATCCTTACCTTTGAGTAACCTTATGAACCCTTCATGCTCAACTAGGAAGAAATCTCTCTCAAACACTCTCTTACACTCTCTCCTTTAATTGTCCTTTACAAATCACAAAGAACAGATGACAAAAAGATTAAGTGTCAGTTTTTAGTGGATATTTTATAGAAAAGACACAAAAAATCGTCCAGAAAATTAAAAATTTCAATTTTCACCATCCACGATTGTCCCGTACGATCGTATTTTATACGTACGAACAATTCAAATATTATCCCGTACGAACCCATTGTGAATCAGGATGAAATCATTTTGTACTTGATCATAGTCCGGTACGAATTGTGTTCGTCCTATATGAACAGAAAAAATTTCAAAGTTAGTTTGTAGAATTGTCAAGATGAAATTTACAAAAAATAGACCAGAGCGCTTCATCTTGGAACGATAAAAAAATATCATCCATATGAACTTTATTTGAGGACGAACCAGAGCCCATCGTTCTGGTATGATAAAAAAATATCGTCCATATGAACTGTGTTCGAGGACGTACCAGAGGGCATCATCCCAGTACGAACTAAAATATCATTTGTACGAACTTTGTTTGAGAACGAACTAGAGGGCATCGTCCCGACACGAACAAAAAATATCTTTTGTACGATATTCGTTAAAGGACGAACTAGAGGGCATCATCCCGGTACGAACAAAAAATATCGTTCGTATGATCTTCATTCAAGAACGAGTCAGAGCCAATCATCTTGGTATGAACAAAAAATATCGTCTGTATAATCTTTACTTAGACAAATTTTGGTTCATTTCTGTTCTCTCCATTGCTCGTTAGGGAAAATAACTGATTAGATCGTCTCGTACGAATGAGTTTCTTACTATACGATCAGTTTAACAATATAAATTTTAAGACTCTCTCAAGGTGTGTCTGTGCTCAGTTACTCAATTACAATCACATCTCTCAGTCTCAATAAAATAAAAAATATATACTTAAATTTATAATACACTCTAGTCTGATCTTGATTTGAAGTCTTCAACAATCCGGAGTATGATTTTCTTGAAATGTTAGTACATACAAGAGTAAAATAATTCTTTCAAAAATATGTTAGGAGAAATAATAATCAAAGCAATAATATTTAGAATCATAAAAAATTATACAAGTTGCAAGAATATCAAACATGCAAAACTAAATAGCAACTATCTCAAGAATCTCTCCCTTTTTGATGATGACAAAACCATTATTATTTGAAAAACCCTTAATCATAAATTACTCCTTAACTCGCCCTAAAAGAATAATAATGTGAATATAAGAGTATTTCTAGTAATAACAATTAAAATTTTTTAATTTTAAGTTTTTAACACAAACTGCAAATAACACGAGAAACAAAAAACAAAGTACAAAACACTGTGATATAAAAAAAAAAATTCAAACACAAAACACCTCAAAAGCTTATAAAAAAATAAAACACCTCAAAAGCTTATCAAAAAATAAGCAAAAAAATACCATGCAAACAATATTTCTCCTCCTTTTTGACAACAGCAAAAAGAAAAGAAGAAAAAGATAACATAAATGTAAGAGGTCATATGAGAAGCCTTTGATAATTAATCCTGAAAGAGATTGAGTTATAATTGCAATAGCAAGATTAATGTTCATTAGAGAAAAATAAAGATTCATATCATTTAAATTAAGATATAACATAGATAAGATAAATATATCAAAGTCATGAATCATTCTAGATAATTGGATAAGGAAAATTATTGTAAAGGTGATGAAATGAAAATTAATTTAAGTCAATTTCCAATCCAAAATATAATTAAACATTAGATTGATTTTAAATTAAAGATTAAAAGACAGAGAAAAAAAATATATATTTATAGCGACATTGCGTATCTTTTCAATAGTTGTGGCACTCTTTATGCATTTTTTTATTGGGGCTAATTTTGTGCCTCTTTTTAAATTGTGAATCATTGTGCATTCTTTCAATTTTTATACATTTGTATATTTCTCAATTTTTAATTAATCTTCCCAAAATCAATAATCTAAAAGCTCAAATTTCTCTAAATATAAAGATACTTATATTGAAAAGAGAAATAAAAAATAATAAGATATCAAAATAATAATAATAATATTAAAATTATGTAAGTTTAAAAAAGAACATGAGATTGATAGCCTTAACTTGATTGAGTTATAAGCTAACTTAAATTTTTGAAAAATTAGATTTTTTAATGAATTCAATTTTTGAATTATACAACTTTTTAGATCAATTAAGTCAGGATAATCATATAGTTTAACGAACATTTTAAACAAAGAATGAAATCAACTAAATAAAAATAGGACATTTTTTATTGATATCAAAATAAGACAATACATTTAAGCTTAGATGATATCAATTCTAAGATCATCAAACATAGAAACAAAACACAAGATAATCACATAAACTACAAAAGTCATCACATCACATCAACTTGCAAAGACAACATAAAAGAAGCATATTTATCACTATGAGGGTTCCTGTTCTGGAGGAGGTGGCTGGTTGAAGAGATTAAAATAGATATTCATCATAGCCATATTGGTATTGACCGAGTTGAATTGATCTCGTATCCAGCCCATGTCCTACTGGTGTTGTGTGTCCTACTGGTGTAAGTGAGTCTGAATTTGATTAAAGCGTGATCAAAATTACTCTCAAGTCTTTCAAAGTGCTAAAAGATATCCTGAAAGGCTGGTCCACGAGCAGGCGTAGGTGTAGGTGCAGTGCAGGTGCAGGAGCAGGTGCTCCCCTTCTCCCTCAGAATCCTCACCTTCATTAACTCTCTTAAAAATTGCTCAGAATGAAGCATCAGTAAAGTAGAAAAGAGTTTCTAGATGAGGATCATGATGAACTAAATCATACTTTTTCTCAAGAATGTATGACACTAGGTGTCCTAAGGCAATGTTCTTCTTTCTGTTATAAGAGACATGGTCAATTTTAGAAATCCTATGAATGTAGTCAATGATGAGTCAGACTTCATCTATAGGTTGACCAGTCATAATAAGGTAAGTGACAGTGGAAAGAAGAGGAGTGATATTGATACGATCACCAGCATTAGGTATTATAGAGGTTTTAAGAACATGCTGGATGATCCTAGCATCTTGGTTCAAAGTGGACACCTTAGACAAATGACACACTTTTCTAATCCCTCTAATCACTTGGTTTATTGCAGTCCAGACTAATCAGAAGCAGATGTAAAAGTATGGGCTATAATTCCTTGGATCCTTAAATTCAAAAATATCCCCAAATATTCCTTAGTAATTTCTACCCACTTCTTCAGAACATAGGATATAATCTTAGTTTGATCATTACTAAAAGTCATATTGGAGAGAAAGTAGTGAAAAGTCTCCTTGTTGTAGGAGTGAATAAGGGTCAAGATAAAAGCGAATTGGGTAGAGGCGAAAAGTGGCATTACTTGAAAGATAACATTCTCTTGCAGAAGAACTCTATAAGGAGTGATTTTGGCTGAAACAAACCTAGGAAATGATTCCTCGTTAGTTTTGGACAGAAAGTTTTCTTCATCATTCCTAAAGGATTGACCCTTAGTCAGTCAACCCCTTTTGCTAGAGCTTGACATTGAAAGATTTGGAAAGATGAGAAGTAATTGAAAGACTATTGAGGTGAATGAGATTCGAGTTCTAAAGCCCTTCTATTTAAAGAAAAACGATCTTTCATAGGTATGAAAAGAGGTTTGTACCATATGATGCTTGTGTTCGTACGTACGAAATAAAGTTTCATATGTACGAATGAATGCATTTAAAATGAAATGACTTTTTGTAATCACACAAGGTACGAGGCATCATTTCATACAAACTTTTTGACCATATGATCGTACAGACGAATAGGTATTCATCCATGATGATCGTAAATTTAAGATTATTTTAATGGTGGTTTGAATCATCCCCCACATCGATATGCCACGTGTTCGTATGTACGAACTCTAGGTTCGTACGTACAATCAGAAATAATAATTGTTTCTACCTGTATAACCATCTACATGCGTACATACGAATGAATACACATCATCCAGATGATCTGGGGATCGTATGGATGAACTGTATTGAAAACAAAAATGATACACAATCTGTCTTACCCAATAATCGATACGCTATAGAATTCGTACATTACAAAATGAATTTCATACAGTACGAATTGATCACTTAGAAAAATTCACACGATCGATAAAAAACATTAAATTTGATGTTAATACATTTTAAAATCACACAAAACAAAAACACAAAAATCACAAAAACAAAAATGCACATAAAAATAAAAAATAGAAAATACACAAACATAAATATCAAGTTTACAGAAAATTTTAATTAAGCATTCAGGTCAATCACACCAAGCCTTGTTTTTAATGTGCTAAAGGTATCAAAGGCTAGTGATTTTGTAAAAAATATTTATAAGTTAATTTTCAGTTGAAATATGATTTACTTTAATTTCTTCTTTGGATACATGATCCCTTATGAAATGATGCCTTATGTCAATATATTTGGTTTTAGAATGTTGAATAGAATTCTTTGAAATGCAAATGGCACTAGTGTTATCACAATAAATTGTAATATTGCCTACTGTTAATCCTAAATCAATTAACTATTATTTCAACCAAAGAACATGTGCCACACAACTTCCTAAGGAAATATATTTAGCTTCAGTAGTAGATAGGGCTACAGAATTCTATTTTCTACTTGACCAAGAAACTAAAGGATTTCCAATACAGAAGCAGTCTTTCTATCAACCCTACAACCTACAAAGTTCGAATCTTAATATCCAATTATTTTAAATGAAGGGCTGAACTTAGGATACCAAATCTCTAAGTTCTGAGTTCCAAAAAAATATCTCAAAATCATTTTCAATGTTGTCGAATGTGATTCTTTTGGATATAGTTGAAGTCTAGCATACAAATAAGCAATAAATATAATATCAAGTCTACTAGCAGGCAAGTAAAACAAAGATCTAATAATCCCTCTAAATTTCTTTTGATCAACAGATTTTTCCTTTGGGTCCTTATCCAACTGAACTGAGGAACTCATAGGTGTATTTACAGGTTTAGCATTTTCTATTTTATACTTTTTAAGGATGTCCTTAATATAATTTGACTGACTAAAAAATGTACCCTTCTCAATTTGCTTAATGCTAAATCCTAGAAAGTAACTCAACTCTCCCATTAAAATCATTTGAAATTCACTACTCATTGTATTAGAAAAATCATCACAAAGATTTTTATTTGTAAATCCAAATATGATATCGTCAACATAGATTTATACAATGAGTATATCATCTCCTATTTTATTCAAAAAGAGAGTTGTGTTCACACTTTATTTTTCAAAAGATCTCTTAAGTAGAAAAGTGCTCAACCTCTCATATCAAGCCCTAGGTATGTGTTTCAATCCATACAATGCCTTTTTCAATTTAAAAACATGATTTGTGTATTTTGAATTTTTAAAATCTGGAGGTTATTCAACATAGACATTCACTTGAATCACCCCATTTAAAAATGCAATTTTAACATCCATTTGATATAATTTGAAACCTTTAAAATAGGCAAAGGCCTAAAAAACCCTAATTACTTCAAGTTTCGCTACAGGGGCAAAAGTCTCCTCAAAATCAATTCACTCAATCTGATTGTACCCCTTAGCTACCAATCTAGCCTTATTTCTAAAAATAACTCCCGAGTCATTCATTTTATTCCTGAATACCCACTTAATTCCAACTACACTTAGATCCTTTGGCTTTATAATTAATTCCCAAACTTTATTTCTTACAAATTAATTTAATTCTTCTTGCATGCCAAAATCCAAAATTCATCCGAAAGTGCTTGTTTAATATTTGTGGGTTTTATCATAGAAATAAAGGCTGAATGATTGACTTCTTTACTTAATCCATGCCTAGTCCTAACACCCTCACTAGGTTCACCTAAGATCAATTCCTTAGGATGATTTTTAGAAAATCTCAAATCTCTAGGTAACAGGTTTTCTATCTCCTTCTTTTCATCCATAATAATTTTTTCAACTTTTTGGGAGTTATTTTCTATCTCATCCTCTTCTAAATTTGGCTCTTCCAAAACTTCAGATTCATCAAACATAACATGTGTGGTCTCCTCAATTATCAAGGTTCTTTTATTAAATACTCTATAAGATTTTTCAATACTAGAGTATACAAGAAAAATTCCTTCATCTGATTTTGGATCAAATTTTTCTAAGGTAGATTTTTCATTATTGTGTATGAATACCTTTTATTAAAAAATATGCAAATGTGACAAATTAGGTGTTATCTCTTTAATTAACTCATAGGATGTTTTATTCAAATTCGATCTGATGTTCACCCTATTTAGAACATAACATGCAGTGCTAACTGCTTCAGCCCAAAAATATTTAGGAAGTGAATATTCTGCCAATATGGCTCAAGCGGCTCTTATTAATTTTTTGTTTTTCCTTTCAACTATCCCATTCTACTGAGGGATTCTATGTGATGAAAATTTGTTATAAATTCCTTTCTCTTTATAAAAATCTTCAAATTTTTTATTTTTAAATTCACCACCGTGTTCACTTTGGATTGTTAAAATCTCACATCCTAGTTTCCTATAAATCCAAGTCAAAAAATCTCTAAACTCCTCAAATGATTTACTCTATTGATATAAAAATTTAACCCAAGTAAATCTTGAAAAATCATCAACCATCACAAATCTGTATACCTTCCCACATAAACTTATAGTTCCAACCAATCCAAAAAGATCCATATGGAAAATCTCCAATGATTTACTAGTTCTAAGATCCTTATTGGACTAAAAAGATGACTTCACCTATTCCTAATTGACATGCATCACAAAGGTGATCCTTAGTAAATTTTAGTTTTGGTATACCTCTCATTAAGTTCTTCTGGTTAATTCTCCTAAGGTTTTTTATGCTAGAGTGATAAAGTCTCCTATGCCAAAGCCATGATTCATCAGAAATATATTTCAAACAGAAAGTATTAGGAGTTTTAATATAATTTAAATCTAATATATACACATTGTTTACCCTTAAACCATGAAAAACATTATTACCATTTAGACTTAATATGCAACTAGTAGGAAAAAAATTAACAATGTATCCTTTATCACATAGCTGACTAAAACTCGTAAGATTATGCTTTAAGCCTTCAACTTGTAGCACATTTTCAATAAAAATATTTTGCAAGTATCCAATCATACCTAATCCAACCACCTTCCTTGTGGTGTTATCTCTAAGTGTAACCCTGCCTCCACTTCTGGCTTCCAACGATATAAATTGCTTAGTATCTCTAGTCATATGCTTTGAGTAACCGCTATCCAGGTACCAAATGCTCTCACGAGGCCTTGTACAAGAGCGTGCCTGAAAAATCATCAAATGTTAGACTTGGAAACCCAAACTAGTTTGGGTTCACCTTTTGATAATTTAAAAATAGATGCATGTATGATATGTCTAGGTTTATGCATCTTTGGTCTCCACACTAAATGAGTTTTTTCTATTTAAAGTATAAGTGTGTGAGATATGTCCAAACAATTCACAAGTATAACATTTATTTCCAGGAAATGGATTTCTCATTCTTCTATAACTATTTTGATTCTTCCTGGGTTCTAAGAATTTGGGATACAAAATAGGATTAGTAAAATCTTCAAGTTTTGGGGGAATCTTATTTTCCTCGAGAGCTTGCACTTTCAATTTCAAAAAGGTATTCATATCTTTTAGAATATTTTTTCTATAATTCAAATGATATTTTTCACTCTCTAATTCATACTTAAAATCTTTAAATTCTTTTTCCAATTTAGCATAGGATGAATTTAAAATCTCATTTTTCTTATTTAAATCAACGAACTCATTAAGTAAGCTCATGTGGTTGTTATTAATCAATGCATGATACTAAGGATTTAATGTTCTCTTTGCAATTCTTGTAACTCTAAGTTAAGACTAGCATGCATTTTCTTTAGCTTCATATATGCATCATGTATTCTTTTAGAAACTTCTAAAAGTTCAGCATAGGTTAAGTCACATGCCTCTTATTGATTTGACTGATAAAGATTATTTTTCATCAAGCAAAAATTGGCGACTTCCTCCTCTTTTTCAGTTTCTGATGAGCCAGAAGCTGAGTCCACCCAAAAAGCTCTTTGAAATCTCTTCTTGCCCTTCTTCTCTTTTGGTTTCTCCTCTTCCTTCTCCTTGCTAGGTGTGACCTTAAGATTTGGGCATTCCGACTTTATGTGTCAAGATTTCTTGCACTCATAGCAAATCAAATCATTATAAACCTTGACATTCATATTGAACTTACCTCTGTTCTATTGTTGGCGTCTCTTCTGCTTCCTCTTTAGAAAGCTCCTAAATTACCTAGTTATTAAGGAAATATCATCCTCATCCTCAGGTTGTGATAGATCACTATCCAACTTCTCCACTTTCAGTGCAATATTTTTCTCCTTTCATGGCTCTCCTGCAATAATCTTTCTTTGATTCACTCCTTGCTCGTAAGCAATTAGTAATCCAAAAAGATTGTCAATAGAGTATACATTTAAGTCTTTAGACTCTATAATTTTAGTTATTTTAGCATCATATGCAGTAGGCAAATAACGAAGTATCTTATTAAACATTTTAGCATTTATTAATACCCTACCTAGTGCATGTAAAGATGTGATTATCTGAGTAAATCTTGTGTACATGTTAGAAATAGATTCATTGAGTTGTATGCAAAATAATTCATAGTCATGTAACAAGATATTAAGTCTAGATTTCTTAACTTCATTAGTCCCTTCATAAGTTATACAAAGTCTATCCCATATGTCATTTCTAATTTTGCAAGTGGAAACCCACATGTAGTCTTCATATTTAAGTGAATAAAAGAAATTGTTTAAATATTTAGCATTTAGTTGTGCTAAGTCACATTGTTCTACAGTTCCATTTTACAAAGAGAATTTAACACTAATGTAAAAGTTCGTTAGGGATGTTAAGCCCTTAAGAACTAGCCCGAGGCTAACCAAGAGGGCGGGGTGATTTGGTATTTTAAAAATTCTTAAGCAAAGCACAACAAAACTTAAAACCAAATCACAACAGAAATCAAAGTACGAAAAAATAAATAAACGTGGAAGCAGAGAAATAGAACAAAGAGATTTATAGTGGTTCGGTCAACTTGACCTACGTCCACTCTC
Organism: Dendrobium catenatum; assembly: GCF_001605985.2. Taxonomy (NCBI): domain Eukaryota; kingdom Viridiplantae; phylum Streptophyta; class Magnoliopsida; order Asparagales; family Orchidaceae; genus Dendrobium; species Dendrobium catenatum. The sequence continues at coordinate 4,530 of NW_021365302.1, read as the reverse complement.
CCAATCCTTGACCTACGTCCACTCCTTGGAGGCACCCTCCGAGTATTGCACTAACTAAGTGTCTCTCATTTAGCTCCCACAACTAAGCGGAGAAGCCTTTACAACAGACTCCTTTTCACCAACCCCGATGCGGCAGAGAACCGACTCCTTTTGCTTCATCCTAAAAAGAGTAGAGAACTCAGACCTTTGCTGAAGTAGACCTCCCAAGAACCTCCCAAGGATGAAGGATGAAGAATGGAGACGACGACTTGGAACCTTACTTGGAGCAACCTTTGTGAACCCTCTCACAAACTTCCCCTCACAAGTTCCTCTCTCTCTCTCTCTCTATCTCTTTATCTCTCTCTCTCTTAAGGCTCTCTCAGGTCAAGACAGTAGCTCTCAAGGTATTCAGCATGAGAAAATTTGGGTCCTTTAAATAGAATTTTAGGAACTGACTTTATCATCCAGGCCGATATAAATATCGTCCTGGCCGATCAGTATAAAATAAGCTCAATCAGCTGGGATGATTAGGGTCGATCAAAATAAAATTTATTACATCGTCCAGGACGATCCAATATCGGGCTGGCCGATTAGTTCAAATCCGAGTACAATCATCCTAAACATCACCTTGAATAGAGTCCGACCGATGTTAATCATCTAGGACATCGTCCCGGCCAATTCTGCGATCGGCCCGGCCAATGTGATCGTATCAATCAGCCTTAATTGATTTCATAATTGCTAGATTAATTTAAGAATAATTGTGCTGTATCGTCCAGGCCTATATGGAGATTTTCCGGGATGATAAATTAAAATAAAGAATACCTAAATTGATCATGGAAGTTGATTCTTTCTAATTTGAGCCTATCGTCCTGGCTGATACAAGTATCATCCAGGATGATTTGCTTATTGACGACTGCTTAACCAGGATGCCCTGATTAGGTTTTCTATTTTTAGTTGAATCATCCTGGCCGATAGGAATATCGTCTAGGCCGATGTACTCAAAACAAAAAAATTTAGAAAGACCCCTTAAGTGTGTGTGCAAGGTTACTTAACAGCAGGAACCACTTTTACAATTGACTCAAGAAAGGAAAAAATACATACTTGACTCAACCTAAATATACCCGATCTTGAGTTGGCTTAAGCTGCATTCGATCTTATGGTCTTGAAACGTTAGTAGGCAAAACAGTCATAGGGAATCATGAATGTTTGCTATCATCAGAAGTCTAATCCATAAATTCAGGTTTGCAACAATCTCCCCCTTTTTGATGATGGCAAACATACCCAGAAAATTTAAAGCAGTTATGGCAGTTCAGTAAAAAAAATTCACTAAATTTCAAAATTTAAAGTACATGATACATCAAACTACTCCCCCTTTTGACATCACAAAAAGGAGGGAAACAAAACACAAATAAAAAGCATAAAAGAAACTAAAACACAACATAAGAAAAGCAAAACTATAGAAAACCGAAACTGAAACTAGAAAAATAAAAAGAAAATAAAAAAAATAAGGGCCCCTAATCATCAGACGGTGGTGGTGGTGGTGGTGGCTATTGGAAGAAGGCGGAAAACATGGCAAACTGTGCCCCAAATTAGGCCATGTCCTGGTCGTGCTGCTGCTGCTGGTGTGCTACAAATGTGTCAAAGCGGGTCTCCAATTAATCAAATCTCTCCACCAACTAATCCAGCTGAGAGTGCTGGCGGAGAGGAACATGTTCAGGAACATGAGCGCGAATGGGAGCCTCCTCCTCTTCTGCCCCCTAAGCTTCCCCATCCCCTGGGTGGAGACGAGTACTATGAAGGGAATTGAAGGAATTGTTTGAGTAGAAAGGTGGCAGATGGTTGGGAGGAGCAGGATATTGAAGATTGTATTTAGATTCTAGAACATATGCAATGATGTGTCCTAGAGCAAGATTAGGCTTTCTTCTATGACCTGGATCTCTAATGGTTGTCAAATGCTCGATATAGCGAACGATCAGGTCTGTGGCATTGAATTCTCTATGGGCCAGAATGTAAAAGGTAGTAAGTAAAAGTAGTGGAGTGATGTAGACTCGGTCCCCGGCTTTTGGAATAACAGAAGTACGAAGGATATGCTGGATTGTCCTAGCATCTTTGAGTAAATAGCTAGTCTCTCCAACATGAAAGTGTGCGTTGGTGTGGAGAAGAATGTGATTTATAGTGGACCAATCAAATTCAGGATCAGAGATAAGGGTATGCAGTTTATCCCTAGTGGTGGACAGCTACAATAGTTCAGCACAATCCTGATATGTGATCTTGACAGGACATCGATTCATATATGAGGTGAGAGCAGTGTAGGAAGAATTTATGCGAAGGTTTGTATAGAATTCAAAAAGAAGTTCAGAACTAAAGGGGACTACAAGTGTGAGAATAAAGCAAAGAGAAGTGTGGGTGAAAAGATCCAGTACTGGATAGGAGAGATAGGGAGAATTGATGGTTTGTGAGAGAGTAGTGCCACACTCCTTATAACGATGGTAGGTTACCTGATCATATGCCTCCCTGAATCGAGGGTCTAAAGTGGCCCTCGAGGAGCTTCCAGAGGTTTGTCGAACACATTTTCCTTCAGCCATAAGCAGGAAAATAGCAAGAAATAGTAAGCAATCAGGGAGTAGAAGGAAGTGTGAAGAAAATAGGGCTGAAATCTGGCAGTATTTAAAGAATTGGACAGATCGTCCAGGCCGATCGCAGGATCATCCAAGACAATCCGGTGTAAATATTGTGAACAGTTTGATTGGTTAAAAAGGTGGTCCGATCGTCCGGGCCGATCAGACATTGGCCGAGACGATTAGACACAGACGATCGTCCTGAGGAGTCAGGCCGGACGACCGTTGAAAAAGCAAATCGTCCGAGCCGATTAGGTGTATCGTCTAGGACGATGTTAAATAATGGATCATACCGACCAAATTTAAAATGTTTTAAATCATGTGCCCCGTGTATCGTCTAGGACGAATAGTGGATCGACCCGGACGATTGTCAAAAAATGGATCGTCCCGGGAAATTTTAAAGATTTTAAACGTACTGACACGTGTATCGTCCATGACGATCAGGTGTATCGGTCGGGATGATAACCAATAAATGCATCATCCAGGATGAAAAAAGTATCGGCCAGGACGACCAAGATGATTGTAGCAGAGTTCAATCTTATCGTCCAGGATGATAAAGGATCGTCTAGGACAATTTAGAGCAAAATGTCATAATATTCAGTAGATGGAGTTTGTTTGAAGCACGAGAAGCCGATCATCCAGGACAATATAGATATTGGCCAGGACGATGTGATAAAGTTTTAAATCAAAGGAGGGATGGAGATGATCAGAGAAGACCCAAAAATAATAAAATAAAAAAATAACAACGATAAAACAAAAGTTAAAAAGTTTTTTTTTTTAAATCAAGCATAAATATGATATAGTATCCATGTGATTGATTTAAAAATTTGAAGTTAATGAGTTAAGAACTTTAAAAATCCAAAAAAAAGTAAACTATCCGATCCTGTTAACCTAAGCTTGGACTTCTATTAGGGCAAAATCTTCTTATGAAATCAAAAGGCCTAACTTAGAAAAACATTTGGATAAGAAAATAAGATCCAATCAAGACTTGGTTTCAGAAAAATATCTTATAATAATATATCAAAGTAGTTTGTTACAATCACAAAATTTGAAATCAAGTCTTTAAAAATCTCAAGTGATACATGAAATCTTTCAAGTTTTAAGAGTTGGAAGAAAGGAAGATAGCTTACTTTTGATGGGCTCATTTAATGCCTCTTGTCCATTGAATGACGCACTTTATGCATTTTTTGATTGTATATATATATTCAATTTGGCGTCATTGAGCATCTTTTGTTTTTGGCATCATTGACAACTTTTTTTTTCATTATTTTTGCAGGCTAGATTCTTTTCCAAAAACTTTTAAATATTCTTAGTTGTGATTATATCTTCCAGATATTAGAGAAGGAAAAACTTACTCTCTAATATAAGGAAGAACAATCCACAAAACAGAATAAAAAATCTTATGAGAGATTCATTGACAGGATAACGAGAAATCTTGAAGTAATATAAAAACTTTGACTATTATAATATAAGCTAGATTACTGTAGAAAGGTAGAAAATGTCTCAATTGCAAAATTCAATTATTGATTTAAGATAAGCTTTTGGTTAGAAAAGAAATTTTTACCACCAAAATAGGTTAGAGAGAGAGACATGATCAATAATGGTTTTACCCTTTAGCAGATTTAAGAGATGTAAAACATTAACTCCAAATTTTCAGAATAAAAAAACAAGGCATAAGATATCAATTCAACGATGATTTGAAAAGGAAAATAAAGCAAGGCATATGAAAAACTAAAGTACCAAAAATAACACTAGAAATAAACAACAAAAAACTAAAAAAATACAGCAAAGTAATCAGTAGATAAAACATCAGTAGAAATCAAGTTCATGCATTAATATCAATCACATCCAATCTGGTCCTTAAAGTACTGAAAGTATCAAAGGCCAATGGTTTAATAAAAATGTCAGCCAGTTGATTCTCAGTCGCCACATG
>NW_021365301.1:0-273 GCF_001605985.2 Dendrobium catenatum | reverse complement strand
CCAGAGGAGCCGAGAGAGAGAGAGAGAGAGATAGAGAGAGAGAGGGAGAGATTTCTCTCTAACCTTGCAGTCGACCCTACTCCCTCAACGACATTCCCCATCTATTGGATCGGAAGCCATAGCAGGAGCTCGTTAGCCGTGAAGTTAACCTTCTCCCTTTCACGCTCTTCTTCGGCTCTTTCGTTGTTGCTCGACTTCGCCCCTTTGACGATTCCCTTCCTGCCGAACAGGAAGTTACAACATTTTGATCCAAAGCAAAGACAGGAGCTCTCT
>NW_021365300.1:0-269 GCF_001605985.2 Dendrobium catenatum | reverse complement strand
TATTAAAAGAGTATATTTAATAGTATTTATTTTTAAAATTCTAATTGAGCTCTAATCGAGCTTCTTAGTTGAGCTTGTTCACGAGCTTCTAAGCGAGACTGTTCATGAACATAAATGAACTGAATGACAAGCTGTTCAAGCTCGTTCATTTAGCTATCGAGTATTTATCAAGAGTGTTCAAACTCGTTTGTTTAACTTATCAAACGAATATGAATGAGCCCTTATTGAGCCGAGCCACGAGTAGCTCATCGAACGCTCGGTTAATACAT
>NW_021365299.1:0-203 GCF_001605985.2 Dendrobium catenatum | reverse complement strand
CTCCCTTACTGTTGACCATTTCTGTCAACAATCTGACAGGTTCCAATGCTTTTAGATTTCAAAATATGTGGATTAAGCATGATAATTTTATTAGTGCTGTGGCTGAAAATTGGAATGCTTTTGTTCACCCTGACAATAACATCTATGGTATGGCTAGACTTTGGGTTAAATTAAGTAGACTTAAACAATTATTAAGATGGTGG
>NW_021365298.1:0-8971 GCF_001605985.2 Dendrobium catenatum | reverse complement strand
TGCACCATTATAAAAATTGTGAAAGAATGACCTTAACCTTCACAGCTTAACCCAAAATCAATAAAAAAAAAAGTGCTACATTTGAGATAATTTTATACTAACAAGTTTTTTAGGGAGCAGTAAGAAAGTTATCCCAAATGAAGTCTTAAGCTTTGTTTGATTAAAACATATATATATATATATGTGTGTGCACGCGCGTGTGTGTGTAAGGATCTACTTTCCATTAAAACCATTAGATCGGTCTCCAAAAATTTTGGTTGATTGGTATGAATCTCGAGACAATGTCTTATTATCTAACTACACGTCTTGACCATATAAATTCATTGAATGGTTCGATGCAATTTCAAATAAGGTTCAATCAAGCGCATGAAATATATTTGATATTTATTAAACATTAATTGAGAGTCTAAATATTTCTATAAATTATCTACTTTTATGTAATGGATTGTTGTAACTGGGTCAAGCCATATGGTTTTGCATGTTCTTGGGTTTTCCACGTAAGAAATTCTGATCTCTTATGACTTCGCATGCTTGAATTTTTGTTTAAAGATAAGAGATAAAGCACAAACATTAACACCACAAATATTTAAACACATAATAGTTTGGCACAGTTTTTGTGAAAAATTTTTCCAACATATCATAGGTTTTTTTTTTTTTTTTTTTTTTTTTTTTTTTTTATGGCTGGAATGGATCCCTCAATCTAGAACTACAAAATATAGATAATGAAGACCACCTAGGCCTCACTTTGGATGATCATATGTGCAAAATGAAAATTTTCAAATTCAAATTCTATAATTCTTAAGAGATGCTGGCCAATAAATAACACCATCATAGTATACGAGCATTTTCTAGTACTGTGTGCACATTCTAGTCTCAAAATTCTCTGAATTATGTATGTTGAAGCTAACGTATTACACTCATTATTTGACCAGTTAAAATATTTTTTTAATATGTAGATCTCAAATCACAATTGTTTTATTCGACATGTATAGTATAAATATTGTCAGGTGCGTAGGATCTATATTAATTTTTCTATAATTTTTCTAAAGGACTATTTAGTCCAAGTTATAACAGTTAAGATTTTGATACTTTCTCATACAAACTATGGGGTTTGAAAGGATTCCGTCACATTGTACCTATTTTACAACACTCCGATATACATCAAAAAAGTTTTTAAAATTTATGGGTAGTTTAATTAAAGTTATTTTTCTATAATTTTTTAAAGCTTCAAATTTGAAATATAAGAAAATTTATATGAATTTTATACTAAAAAAATTGAATAAATATATAATATATTAATTATATTATTATTTTATTATAAAATATAATCCATAAACAAAATCCTCGTTCTCATTTGTATATATGGATCTTTCCCTAAGCCAATTAGAGTGCAGGAAATTGAGAGAAACCAAAAAAAAAAAGGGAGGCATAGAGAAATATTCCAAACCTAAGATTTTGAAGGTCGTAGATGAATTTTCATCCAGTTAGTTGAAAATTGTTGCTAGTCACAACATATAATTTGTTTATAGGAACCATTACTTCATGAGTATATATATGAACAGTTCAATAATGTGGTATATTTAAATGTGATTTTATGCATTTCTTTAATATTAGTGCAGAAATTGCAAAATATATTTCTATGATATCAATCTGATCTTTTAGCAATAATTTCACGCCTAATTTTTGGTGAATACATTTATCCATAGATTGAGATGAGAAGCAATTTATAAACTATCCGATAATATTTGCTTTTTGATAAGTCATGTGGGATTAAAATAAAAGTAAATATAAAATCTAATTGAGCGTTATGTCCAAGGGAACACCTATAATTTGTGATACTATTATCAATATTAGACAACAATTAAAAGTTATTTTAATACTCTTTCGTTTAGATGTTTATACCACATTATCGATTATTTTTTATTGTACATATGGTTAAGTAATTATGAAATTGAATCGAAAAAATAGGTGTGTGAAAAATGTGGGGTAATAGTTCGTTCAACTTTACTAATAATTATATAATGTAACTATGATAAATAGCATAATGCGAGGATAAGTAAAACGCTGACGTTCCAAATTGAGCCATTGGTTCCAAAGATATAGGAGATAGTAAAACTTCTATAGGTAGTAGATCCGACGGGCTCATTTCATTAGTATGAATAGTGCTATAAGTGCAGTGGTAATTACATCTACCTTATTACACATAATACATTGACTTGAAAAGTCATTCGATTTCAGTACTTAATGATTAGTATTTGACAGGACATAAGATTGATGACTCTATTTATTACTGTTAAGCGGTTTAACGGTGAACATACTTCAAACTCGGCTATTGAGAAAATATCGTTCTAAATTAGACTTTTGGATAGCTTACCGAGTTTGAGAGAGATAAATCTTATAATACTAAAATACATTGTTCAATGATCATTATTATTCGATGACCTTACAATTATTGGTAATTGTTTTTCACTACTACTATATTTATTTTACTACTATTGTCACTGATTTTACTACGAAATATGGGAATTTATTAGTTTTGGGAAAAGTATGCGATAACGAATACTGATCACTTATTTTGATACTACTAATTCCATTATACTGATACTAAGAACGTAATATGTTGAGTATGATAAGATATAATGAATGATATATCTGGTCGCAATAAACGATGAATTAGGAATATAAAGTATGGATAATTTACGCATAATTTAGTAGTATGATTTGGACAATTCTATCGATACTTTGGTTTTATTTGTTTTATAATTTTCTTTGTTTGATTGATAATATGATACGATGACTGCTTCATAATTCACACTCATATTTTATTATTTGTTTCTTGCAATCGTGTACTATTATATTGGCTTATATAGCTACTATAATATTTTACTGGGTCTTATCCAAATTTAATTTAATATTGAGTATGGAGTATTTACTGTCTCTGTTACTGATTCAGATCATATATAATATTATTAATATAATTTGACTGCTTGACATTCATATATTACGTTTTGTCGTGCTTTTTTTAGTTCAATTGTAAGATTCTGGTTATTATTTATTTTTAGTTCATAAACAACAAAAAAAAGGAGCAAGTAGATGGCTGCGAAAGACGTAATAAAATGATATCTATCCACGTTTAGCGTAATTCATATAATTATTCTCTATAGTCTGTTTTATACTAACGATAGAACTAATGAGCACACAAGCATCAATAGAACTAGTAGTACCACTGACAATTATTTTATTGAAAGGATATAGATGTATATATTGATGTTTTGATGAGATATTTATTACACTAAAAGCTATATTAAAGTTGTATAAAGACTGTGAATAGATCGTGTTGATTGTAAATTACAAAAATAAAAGTGGTAATAATTCATTCTTCTCTACTAAGAGGTTCCAACATGCTCACACCACTTAATGCCAGAATTATCCCCCAAATATTATCGATTTGATAGGAGGCTAATAGAATATCAAAATTCTTTGTTTATATTTTTTCTATATGTTATGTGTATTTTGTGGCATAATGCGTTAAAATTTATTTAAAATATATGGAGTTTGATATGAAGACTATTTATTATTTTGCTTATCACCGTTATTTAAATTTTTGATATACTCTATAATTATTATTTGCAGCTACAGGAAAATACACCCCATTTTCCTCACCGGGCCATATGTCCAGAGCGGTAATTGAAGCCTTTTCCGGCGGTTTTTATGTAAGTTTTCGGCGGAATTTAACTTACCGCCAAGGTTAAAAACAGCGTTTAGGGAAAAATATGAAATAATCCCGGCGGGTTTTTTTCCAAGCCGGCAATTTGATAATCCGGCGTTTATACTTGCGGATTCTTGAATCCGCACCTTTTTTTCCGCGTCAAAAAAAAAAAATTACCGGCTCCGCCAGCCAACCCCCTTCCCGCGGCTAAGTGCTTCAAACCCCTCGACGCTCCGGCAAACCACCCCGCTCCCGCACTCGGCAACCATCCCCTGTGCTCCAACGCTCTCTCGTTCGGCCCAAGCTCCCCCCAAGCCGATGGGCTCCCGCGGCGATGCAGCCATGCTATTCCCGCGCGCGCTCCGGGCTCACAAGCAGTGCGTAACCCAGCGACACTCACTAACGAAGACTAGCCAGTATTCTACTTCATGCATCTTTTTCTGTCTCCTCTCCTCATAGTTTTTTTATTATTCTTCTCACGATCTAACACAGGTTCCTTCGCGCTCGAAATTCATAACGACGGGACCGCTCTTTGGCTCAGTATAATGTACCGTTTATATTTCGTCACTATATTGATTAAAACTCATATTAAATGATTAAATATATTGAAACTAATCTAAAAAATTATTTATAAGTTATTGAAACGAGGATAAATGTTGTGTGTGAACGTGTTAGCATAGCATAATGTTTAATGGCACTTTATTTTACAGGATCTAATAGATGGAATTACACATATAGTTTTAGGATGCTTTAATATGTGTAATGTATAGAGTAATTTAACTTTTAAATTTGTGATACAAATTATTAAACACTATATTATAGTTAGTTTCATTTGATTATGTTTTAATGTATCTTCATTTTAGTTCTTCAAATGTTGTGAGCTTGATTAGATATCGAGTTATACCATTTTTTGATGATTAACAGTGCAATAATGTAAAAATTTTCGCGAGGAGATGAAGATTAGGTATGTTTGTAATAAGAATACTCTCTATCTAGATGTTACTATTGGTTTCCTGTAAACTCTCGTCGTCCTCCATCATTAGGTATTTATATTGAATTCATAGTGGTTAAATAGAATAGAAAAAATATCTAAAAAAAAAATTTAATTAGTTCTTAGGATTTCCTATTACCATTACCAATAAGATAAGATATGTTAAATAGATAGACTTATTAGGTTGGGTTGTGACATCCGGGGAAGCAGTTCATGCCTCACCAATAGTGAGACACCTATTTATAGTAATCCTTAGCAAAGAGGAAAGAGGAGAATAGTAATATATTCAAATGTATATTATCCTTACCAAGGGAGGAATAGTGTTAATTTGATATTTAAAATGTACTATAGTTCTATCGTCTCCAATTATGATTAGTTGCAACTAATTTCACTTTTTGAACATGCAATGCGATACACACAATTTCTGAAAAAATCTATAAAACGATCATAATGTTTATCCATATTTTTGTCTATTACTCTTCGTCAAAAGTTTTCGTCAATTATTTGTCGTTACAATAGGCGAATTGTAACCCGGGTTTTTATCCAAAAAAAGCGGGGCCGGATATTGCGAAGATTGTCAGATGTGAGAAGAAAAAACACTAGGAGAAGGAGACAGAAAAAAAACATGAAAGAATACGATGTACAAATTACAAGGAGGAAAAAAAGGTGAATCAAATTTATGGCTTCATTTTCTTGTAGAAAGTCAAAATTCCTTCGACTTGGGAGGGGCCTTTGAGATGAAACATGTTTTCCGCGTCTGTATGTTTTCATCAAATTGTGTTTTGTTTTTGGGTAGTGACTGATGTATGATCAGAGGGTAAACGGGCTTTTTTTTATGTAAAGCTCCGAATCACATCACAATGCATTTCTTTTTTTCTCTTCGTTATCAGAAGATCCTTTCCCTCCTTTGGAAGATTTAATTATTCTGGCTTCAAAGACCCTACATTGACGAACGCATACTCGCAAAGATTTATGCCACATTTGAGTTCTTCATTTCTTGACCGATGCCTTTTTTATACTAGTATATATGAGACTTTGTGTAATCACGGAAGACATATTCCCCAGCGGTCAATACTCAGGTAGAAGAGGTTTTTCCATATTGTGCTCTTCTTCTCACTCACCTCTTCTACAAATATCTCCAGATATTTAATAACACATACTAGAATTATACGATTGAAATTCTCTATGTTTCATATACTTTATTTTTATCCTCACAGCGCAGACTCTTGATTCACGTAAAGGTCCTAATTCATTCACGTACTTCCCAATTGGTTGTTAATGAATGTTATACTAAAACGAACCTCCATTCGCACCGCTATAAACAAACACTCATAAATATCATCAATAACTCTTTTCATTCTATTTCAAAGCACAGATTTAAATTGTTCTCTCGGCTATCCTGCCAAAGATATCCATAAGTTTTCCACACACCTACTTTAAAAGCTTGTTAGTTACCGCCTTATTCAATCACAATCGGTTGTTCGATATGTATGTATCTTCTCGGATCTGTTGCTGTATTCATTTATGATCTCATCAGAAAATCAGTGTTTCTATAAAACGAATTTAAGTCTAGAACTCAGTAATTTGACACTAGATTTTTGACCCTACCTGCGCACTTACATACCGTTCTCTTATAACTCTAACTCTTGTTTATTTTGAGTAAGAGTTTAAGAGAAACGGCATTGCTATATAGAGGAAAAAATGTGATTGAATTCAAATCAAAGAGTTTATGAAAAGAGAGTGATTTTTTGCCGTGTTTGTTCGGAGAGGGATGGAGATGGAGGAAAGTGATCTTGTTGAATATGTTTTTTATACTTGCTACAGTAAGCATTCCCTTTTAGTTCTTGTAATTCTTATACCGTAATAGGGGTAAAGAGGAAGAGTATTAAAGATTAGAAGAAATGCGGAAAATTTTGGAGATTATGAGAGAAATAGCAAAGCATATTTTTGTCCGTGTAAATCCGTATTCGTTCCTCGTTCATTAGTTTGTACAATTTGTCGTATACTATCTTTTATTGTTCTCAAGTCGTTATGGATGTCGCAAAAAGAAAGAAGCGATTCCTGAAAAAACGCTGAGTAAGATAAACTTGAGAATACCTTCTTTCGGAGGGTATGAAGAGGTAAATGGCCGGAATTTGGAGTGATTTGTCAAAACAAATCAATGTTTTGATCCAATTGTATTTATGCGCATAAAAGTTTCCAATCGAGTACGAAAGGCTAATGTTGTAACCGCTCCAATTTGAACCGCGTTTCTTGAATAAAACTTGAATCGTATTGAGTTATGAAGGAATCAATCTTTTTTCTACCAAAGAATGAAGCACCTTCAATCGATTGAGCCATAGGTAGGATTTGGTCTGCACAATGTTGATTGCAAACGACGTGTCGAAATGGTTTATGTCGGATGTAGTACGACATTTCGAAATTACAAATTCTTATAACATATGAATAGATCATTTATTTATTGGAATTAGTACAACACTCTCTAGTTCGTGCTACCCAGTTCGTATTCCAAGGGAAAGAATACTGGTTAACGCTGAGTGTGTTACATATGCTACTAATCTTGTATATCGATTTATCCTACCAAAAAGTCTTTCCATATTTCTACGTTTGATTGCATAGCTGGGTCTAAGACAATCGTAATACTATGATAGTTTGGAATCTATTGCGAGGCCTTAGAATTGTAGTCGTGCAAAGGCCAGAATAAAAACACACGTAAACTCGGCTCAAAAGTGTATTAGTGTCTTCGTCCTCTCTGTTTGCGCGCAGACATACTTGAACCCTTGGTTCGTTCCGAATAATCTGGTTGTACATGTCTGATTCTTGAATTATCCTATAGAGAAAGCAGAAACTCGAGTTCTACGCACACACAAAGGGGGAAAACCACCAATCGTGCTTCTTACAGTTCATTCCAGCTGGCGGCCTATGCGGAAGTTTCGTTTTGTTTTTATCTTGTTGTTGATTCACTCATTCCGCTGCAAGAATATGATGCATAGATCCATGGAGACCATGGAAGAGAATGAAAGGAGAAACGTTTACAAAACACCGCCCATCCAAATGGAATGAAAAAAAGAGACTGGATACCGCACGATCGACAAAGTGAATACCTACCTGTATCTGCTTTATGTGTGTCGTTCCACAAAAATTCGACATGCGGGCGTGCTTAATGCGGAGATCCTTAGCCAATTCGATTGATTAAAAAGGGGGGCGGCGTAATAAAGTTATAAAAATAAAGTGAAGATCAGGCTAGTCTATGGATAACTTGGATATTCAGGATATTTCAAGGAAAGAAATGTTTTATTACAGTGATACAATCAATTCATTGGGAAGAAAGGTCTAATTCTACATTTGTATAGGGAAATTACCAAGTAGAGAAAAGACTAAACGATATCTGACCTAATTGTGTTTCAAAGAGATTCATGATGATTATGACAAGAATCACTCATCTCCAAAGCATGGTGAATTTCAATATCTTCTTCTGACCCAATAACATTGGAGGACATTTCCGAAGAATTTTCCAATTAAATTCTGAATCGACGTTCTTCAACTTAGTAAAAAGGTAAAATTGAAGTCTTGAGTAAAACAATGGACTTCGGTGTTCAAGATTGGTCAAGATAAAAAGTAGATTGCACATACCCAAACGACATTATGTCGAATCGTCTTCAATTGACGTACATGGATTTGCGCATTTTCGTTGACCAAAACTCAACAAAACTTTAAAAATCTCACTAAATTCCTTTTACTTGACAAGAGTTTCCGCGTTTATCGCTATGGAATAAAATCTTCTTGTTGCAATTTAAGAATCCTTGTCAAAAGGCCAAATCATTCCATACAAATCTCTCCACATAACAATGAAACCAATTCAATAAAGGAAAAAGGGATTGGTGTGCAAAACAGACGTTGGACGTCAAGGGTACACACTTTTTAAGGAATGGTTTTGATCACAGGATATTAATGAAGAGTATATTTTTATAGTCTAGCACACTCATATCCTCGTTACGATCTGTTATTACTATATTACATGAGTCTTTGATTTTACGTCCTTTTCTAGATAAATTTACTTCAAGAACTTTCGAGTTCTCTGCAAACCAATTACTGTCAAGATCGTTTCTTTACCGCAATTGGGATGAACAGATTATCGCTGGTTCTTTTCATCCAAATTAGATTGATATTCAATAAGTCTGAAATCGGTCAATTAGTGAATCCATGATATGGGATACCACGCAGTAATATCGCGAAAGAATATCTCATAGTCTGAGAATAAATTCTGGTAT
>NW_021365297.1:0-303 GCF_001605985.2 Dendrobium catenatum | reverse complement strand
ATGCTAACAACTTTTTTTTTGCAGGTGCTACAGGTTTCCGGCGGCTAACCGGCGGTTTAGCCGCCGGAAATGATGATACCGGATGGTTTTTAATGGCCGCCGGTAACTTTGTCAAACCGCTGGTATAATACCGGAGGTTACCGACGACACCCGGCAGTAATCTGGTGAAAGACCGGCGATCCAGACCGTCGGTACTACCGTCGGCTACAATCGCCAAAAACTACCGATATGACACTGGCGGTGTACCGACGCGTACCGGCGGTTTATCTGACGCTCGCCGCCCGCCGTAACCGCCGGCAAGCC
>NW_021365296.1:0-1033 GCF_001605985.2 Dendrobium catenatum | reverse complement strand
TTACTGGAGAATCAGATATATTGAGTACAATTATATTGGTACATTTTATTCATATTAGTTCGATATTATAAAGATTAAATTGTTATATACATAATGATACAGGTAATATGGGAACCATACACTATAGAGATTCGTGCTCATGTTCCAGAGATATGCACTTCAGGTCAAGACACTTGGCTCTCCAGAGTTCCTTTGATTAGTTGGAAAAGGGTTGAGTGGCATCTCCCTGATCAAGTACTACGGTATTTGGATATTTCCCATCCACCGATATCATGCCAATGGATCCTAGTTTTGTCAGAGTTGATGACGTGGTAAGGCAGATACAAATTGGGCATTGTATCACCAGGCAAGTATTGCACTATGGGAGAGCCTGAGAGCATACATTGTTACAGGAGAGATTCCTGGGTTGGACTATGATTATAAAATGAAGCATTACTTAGCATGGTTTAATTCTTGGGCTACACTATACATGCTAAAGGCCCCAATAGATCCTCCGAGTACATACTATCCAAGATCATCAGCTGAACGTCATATGGTAAGTTTAAGTTATTTAAATTTAATTATATAATAAACTTCAACTGAATTACTTATCCTTGCAGCGAAATTTCTTTATGAGTATGGAGAGGAGATTACAATAATACTTCGAAGGTACTGAGACAACACCTTTGTAGGTGGACGTGAATATTGTTGGAGATATGTGTCAAAGATTGCGACAACAGATATACATTAACGATACTCATTATTTTGACGAGACAGATACTTAGGTGTTTAGTCCACCCATTTCGACTGCAGATCCATATGATGCTGGGCCGTCCCCCTATCCTGATCTTGGTCCCTCTCAGAGCCACTTTACAGCAGAGTTTGACATCGTATCCACACCTCAATTTGTACCTTCTTCCTTGGGAGAGCCCCCAGTTACTCAACAGGATGTTAGTGATCAGGAGCAGCATCATCTACGTACCATACCACTACGAGAACCTCAGCATTTTACTCCAGGCACTGATGCGATTCCACATCGACATAAAAGGATGCA
>NW_021365295.1:0-301 GCF_001605985.2 Dendrobium catenatum | reverse complement strand
ATCGACCATTATATGTTACGGCAGAGAGCAACAATATCCTACAAACTCGCTCAACCTCTCCAAACAACTCTACCCACTCAAAATTGAACTTCTTGCAAGCTCTTCAAAGCTCCCCTATACGAGCTCCTACAATTACTTGTGAACTATTCCCTAAACTGCTGCAAGCACCACTTGCCTGCAAACAAGCAATCAAAAAATTAATGCAGCATAAATAAATTAAATCAATGCGGGAAAATGGAAAATTCAACTACTGCAAGTAAAACCAAGAACTGAAAAACAAGAAATGTTAAGAAAATAAGAA
>NW_021365294.1:0-270 GCF_001605985.2 Dendrobium catenatum | reverse complement strand
TGGCATATGCGCCAGTGATAGTAGAGTGTTTCTTATGTACTTTTTGTGTTCGCCTTAGCTCTTTTTGATATTATCTTGATTCGTGCTCTTGTTAGCATGAAACCTCTTCTTCTACTCTGCTGTTGCGACGTGGTCAGGCAGATAGATGATTTCTTTATCATTGATTCTTCATCCATATTGATATCCGTTGATTATTACTCTTTGTAATTTGATATGATTTTCAAGCCATTGTTGAATTCTCTTCTCCTCGCATCGTCTTAGACATGTGCT
>NW_021365293.1:0-217 GCF_001605985.2 Dendrobium catenatum | reverse complement strand
GTTCGTTAAAACTCCCTCGCCGAATAAGAAAAGCGGGGAGGCCGGGGCCGAATTTTTGGAGCCCACAATTATAGACATACATTTCTCAGTGGCTATCAACGGGGCTCTTGAAGGGTATTTCAGCTCTACCTCTAGGTTTGAGACAGGGATGTCCTTTATCACCCTATCTTTTTACTATTATTATGGACGGGCTTTCTACCTATTTTGATGAAGCCGT
>NW_021365292.1:0-2937 GCF_001605985.2 Dendrobium catenatum | reverse complement strand
ATGGAAAATCTGCCTTAGGAAAATTTGATCCAAAATATGATGAAGGAATTTTTGTTGGATACTCAAGTGTTAGAAAATCTTATAGAGTATTTAATAGAAGAAATTTGGTAATTGAGGAGACCTCACATGTTGTATTTGATGAATCTGGAAATATGGAAGAGCCAAATGTTGTAGAACATAAGATTGAGATTAACTCCCAAAAGATTGATAAAATAAATTTGGAAGAAAATTTGAAAGAAAATGTGGAAGAAAATTTGGAGATAAATAACCCTTTGCCTAGAGATTTGAGATTTTCCAAAAACCACCCAATGGAATTGATTATAGGTGAACCAAGTGAGGGTGTAAGGACTAGGCATGGATTAAACAAAGAAGTTAATCATTCAGCCTTTATTTCAACTATAGAACCCACAACTATTGATCAAACACTTTCGGATGAATTTTGGATTTTGGCCATGCAAGAAGAGTTGAATCAATTTGTAAGACATAAAGTTTGGGAATTAACTACAAGGCCAAAGGATCAAAGTGTAGTTGGAACTAAATGGGTATTCAAAAATAAAATGAATGACTCAGGAGTAGTCATTAGAAATAAGGCTAGATTAGTTGCTAAGGGGTATAATCAGATTGAATGGATTGATTTTGAGGAGACTTTTGCCCAAAGCTAGACTTGAAGCAATTAGGGTTTTGCTAGCTTTTGCCTGTTTTAGAGGATTCAAATTGTATCAAATGGATGTAAAAGTTCCTTTCGAAATGGGGCAATTCAATAAGATGTTTTTGTAGAACAACCACCAAGTTTTGAAATTCTAAATACCCAAATCATGTTTACAAGTTGAAAAAGGCATTATATGGATTGAAAAAAACACCTTGGGCTTGATATGTGAGGTTGAGCACCTTCTTACTTGAAAGATCTTTTGAGAAAGGAAGTGTGGATACAACTCTCTTTTTAAAAAAATATAGAAAGGATATACTCATTGTTTAAATTTATGTGGATGATATCATTTTTGGATCTTCAAATAATAATGTTTGTGATGATTTTTTTTTAAATAATGAGTAGTGAATTTGAGATGAGTCTAATGAAAGATTTAAGTTACTTTCTAGGATTTAGCATTAAACAAATTGAGGAAGGTACATTTCTTAGTCAGTCAAAGTATGTTAAGGACATCCTCAAAAAGTATGAAATGGACAATGCTAAACATGTTAGTACACCAATTTGTTCCTCAGTTCAGCCGGATAAGGACCCTAAGGGAAAATCTGTTGATCAAAATAAATTTAAATGGATAATTGGATCTTTACTTTACTTGACTGCTAGCCAACCCAATATCATATTTAGTATTTGATTATGTACTAGATTTCAATAAGATCCAAAAGAATCGCATTTGACAGCAGTGAAAAGGATTTTAAGATATCTGTTAGGAACTCAGAACTTAGGAATTTGGTATCCTAAGTTTAGCTTTTCATTTGAAATAATTGGTTTTTTAGATTCTGACTTTGCAAGTTGTAGGGTGATAGAAAGAGAAGTTCTGGAACATGTCAATTTATTGGAAATTCTCTAGTCTCTTGGTCTAGTGGAAAATAAAATTCAGTGGCCCTATCTAATGTAGAAGCTGAATACATTGCATTAGGAAGTTGTGTGGCACAAGTTCTTTGGTTGAAACAACAGTAAATTATTTAGGATTAACTATAGGCACTATTCCAATTTATTGTGATAACACTAGTGCTATTTGTATTTCTAAAAATCCTATTCAACATTCAAGAACCAAACATATAGACATAAGGCATCATTTTATAAGGGATCATGTATCCAAAGGAGAAATTGAACTCACTCATGTTTCTACTAAAAATTAACTTGCGTCTTATTTTTAAAAAACCTTTAGCCTTTGATACTTTCAGTACATTTAGAACAAGGCTTGGTGTGATTGATTTGAATGCTTAAATAAAAAATGTTTTTGCAACATTGATGTTTGTTTACTAGTTAATGTGTTTGTGTATTTTTATGTGTTTATGAAGTTGTGTGTGTAATTTTCTTTATTTAGAGTTTGTGTTTTTTTGTTATTTTATGTTTTTAGTGTGTTTGTGTTTTAGTTTTTATTGAGTGCAAAAATTTGAAAATTTTGAGTGACAATCATCCAGGATGAAATTTTTTCGTACGGGACGATTTGTGTAGTGTGTCAAACTATCGAATTTTGAACCATTTTGAGTGCAGTTTTTAGTGTTTGATTATCACTTCGTCTATATGCCTGTAACGATCATCCGGGATGAAATGTTTTTCAAACGATGGGATGAATGAATAAAACAGTTGAATGGATAAGGTAGTTTTTAATACGAACTTCGTACGTACAAACCTTTGGTTGGTCCGGACGAACTCATGCCGGTTCCATGTAGGGGATAATTTTAACTTCCATTAAAATGATCATAAGTTTTGATCGTCTCAGGATGAACACGTGTTCGTCTGTACGATCAGTCTGGTCAAAAGTCTGTACGAAAGGATGCTTCGTAAGTTATGTTGATTATAAAAAGCTGTTTCATTTTGATGCATTGGTTCGTCCATACAAATTTTTTTTGTACGGGGCGAATCAAAAAATTTGTACGGGATGAATTGTTTTTGTCTAGTACGAACATGTCGATTTCAATAAATAGAAGGGCTTTTGAACTCAACAGTTACACTCTAAACTTCTCTTTCAATCTCTTTCGTACTTTAGATCTTTTTCAAATGGCAAGTTGAAGTAAGAGACAAAAGGTTGTGGCTAGGAAACCACATAGAAATCCTTCTAAAAACTTCCTTTCCAAAGCAAATGAGGAATCATTTCCTAGGTTTGCCTTAGCGAAGATCACACCCTCCAAAATCCTAATCTAAGAACAACTTACCTTTCTGGTGATGAACTTAATTACTTCAACACAGTTTGATTTTATCCTTACCCTCGTCTATCTCTACAATAAAGA
>NW_021365291.1:0-313 GCF_001605985.2 Dendrobium catenatum | reverse complement strand
AAGATATTTTCATCTCCTCTCTCGGTGACTGATAAATTGCATCGACACTTGACCCTCGACGCTTGAAATATTAATTGTTGTTTTCTGAAACTTTCCAAAAAAAGCTAATGTACATGCTCGGTACTGTTAGGTATCGCTAGGTACATGCTCGGTATCGCTAGGTACATGCTCAGTACCGCTAGGTATCGCTAGGTACCGCTTAGTGCAAGCTCGGTACCTAGTTATCATGAAATTATTTTATTATTGTTTATCATTTTTAATATAATGTCACCTTAATTACTATATATTATATTAAAAAATTATTATGCCGTGT
>NW_021365290.1:0-1651 GCF_001605985.2 Dendrobium catenatum | reverse complement strand
TAAATATCTTAGCAAACAAATCATCAATACCTAAATCTAATTTTTTTTTAAGAATAGTTATCCTTATATGAAATGTTAGTGACATTCTTAAATGGTATGACCTACTCAAGTAAAAAATAATAATTAGTTACCAAAATGACACTCACACTCACACACACACACACACACACACACACACAAATATTAAAATTTAGTAATATAGTGATAGAATTGGGTTTCTATCCCACAAGGAAGAATGTTTACTTGCAAATACTAGTACTATCTATTAATATTTATATAACATCCATCTCAATTAAAATAAGTTTTGATGGAGATTCAATTAATTAGTTTAAAATCATTAATAAAATTAAATGAAACACTATTTGTATAACTTGTTTTTTATTGATGGAATCTAAATATATTATTTTCCTTATTTTTCTCTTTTATATTATGTTATTCAGAGCATATGAAACACTGACTTCTTAGTCAAGCATGAACAGATAAAGGAAAGATTAAACCTTTCGAACCGCAAGACCACTATAAACTCCCATAATTTCTCACCCTAGAAAAATATTAGAAGAGTAAGTAAAAAATGTATTGTTAAAATCCCCTTATTAAAATTATATCTTTAAATTTAATATATGTTTAGCAATATGGCCTAGCTTGCATCATACCAATCCAATATACCTGGTTATGTCTGCTTTCCTATTCCTAGGTTCCACATTACACCTGATATTAATTATGTATATGGCCACTATGTGAATTAAATAAAGATCATGAATATTAGAAACATCATTATATTATTGATGAAGGAAACTTGTTAGTACTCAAAATTTTATTTACACCATAAATCCCAAATTAGAGAATTTAGCTAGACATAAAGAACAAGTGAGGCAAACTCAGTTTTATTATTTACATAAAAGAAAGTACAAAAAAAAAGATTTAACTTGTTGGGTTCATTGATCTTCTATAGACTCCTCCTAGAACTTAAAGAATTGATTCAAGAAATATTAACAAAACACTCTTATAAATTGGATCTAGTGCTCCCAGAATTTCCTTAGTTGTCAATCCTAATGAAATTGCAGAGACACACTATGAAGACTGAAATTACTAAGTGAATGACTTCTATTACTAACATTACCAACAAACTATATTTTTAAAATTATAGAAAATGGATTCTGGCAATGTGGTGGTTGAGATACTTGTGTCGTAGTGCCCATAAAATAAACTAACATCGCAACAATAAAGGATTTCCTCTGCTAAAATGCATGCTGACATGGACCCACTATTTAATTAATATATGCTTCAGTTCATTAGAATATCATGCCCTGAATAGTTATAAATATAATGCTATGGTGATGCTGACAGTTTAGATGTCCATGTGGCACTCCCCTTGGCTTAGTGGTGCTAGAAATTTTAGCCACAGTACAGTGCAGATAGAGGTTGGGCGTTGCTATGCTGACTCCTTCAATTGTACAGTGTTATTAAATAGAGACTAGGTATCACCATACCCATAATAGGTGCTCCGGCGCTTTACCATACTTAAAATCTTTGTACATTTCCTGCATTTTCTTGAATGAACATAACTCAATCAAAATGGTTTTACTAAAAATTTTCATATAAAATAACATTCATCAAATCCTCTCTAGATTAAAAATTTTCTTATCCTCAA
>NW_021365289.1:0-1975 GCF_001605985.2 Dendrobium catenatum | reverse complement strand
TAACATCTATTAATGCTCCCCCACACATGTAAGGTAATTAATTTTGAATTCCTAATTTCAATATACTAGAGAGAATATGTGATTTTGATATTACATTTAGGGTATATTTAGTTTGATTGTTTCTCCACATCAAACTTTTGACCTTCATTGTTAATTTCTCGACCATCTTCTAAATATTTGTCCAAATCAGATTTTACAGGCCTTGTATTTGTTTTGGTTGATACATATGAAGTGAAGTCATGCCATCCACTATATTTTTGACATTCTGTATGTATGTTTGCATGCTTGCTCGAACTGCTCCTGTTCTTTGAAGCAACTCTTGTGCTAGCTCTTCTAGTTTGAAGTTCTAGCTCAAAACTAATAACTTATTCCTGATACAATTCATAAAGTGTCGTACAAGTGTGACATGTCTTATGCTTTCATCTCCATGATATATCTTAGGATAGGCAAGCCCAATCACAACAAATTTCATACGTGACAGCACTAAATGCCATAAGGAGGTTACACTCATCCCAATGTTTATCAAATTTTGTTTCATCTTTTTGGTTATCTACTCAATGAAATAATTAGTTGAAGCTACACCCTCATCCAATACTTTTTTAATGGTGCAAATTTGGGAAAGGAAAATATTAGCAGTTGGGTACTCTATGCCTTAAATGATATTTTGTGACTTCATTAAAGAAGCCCAAAACCTCACAAACGTTTTCAATTTTTTCCCGCTCATCCTTTATTGGACGGTTAACATTTGATAATTCTCTTTCACTATAAGAAAAAAATGCTTCTTTTAGTTGTAATGCCGTAAACATAGAGTATGTTGAGTTCCAACGTGTCGGACAATCCATTACTAATTTTCTAGTAGGTAACTGTCATTGCTGAACAACATCACCAAATCTTAGTAATATCTATTCAGAAGCATTTAAAAAAATTACTATACCTTGTCTTCTCGAACACATGTTCAATGCTATTTATCCCATCCTTTAACATAAAGCATATGAGCACAACAGTGAACATGAAAGAGTCTACAGCCAAAGAATAGTTTTTTCTTTAACTCCAAGCTATCTTTCGAAAGTTTAACGGCCTTGTCGTTGTTCGCTACTTTGTCAAAAGATATAGTGAATACTTTGTTTTCTACCCATAATCACACAGCTCTGTAAAATGTGTCAACTAACTCAGATGTCATATGTGGTGGTGGCAAATGCATAAAGCTTAAAACATGTTTCTATAACCTCCAATTGGAATCAACATAATGCGCAGTCGCTGCCATATATGAGATTCTCTAGTTTTTGGATTTCCACAAATTAATTGTAAAACTAATTTTGCTAATGCTTTTCAATTCATTCTTCAGCTTTCTCTTTTCTTTTTCATTTACGGACATTACATCAGTTCTTTTTCATATACCAACATTACATTAGTTCATGCGGTAGCATGTGAGTACTTCAGAAAGTAAGGTGATATAAATTTCAAAACTAAATTGAAGCAAAATTCTTCAACAATAGAAAATGAATTTTCTTTTATTAATATATAATGAGCAATGTTTCCCTTACTTTCTCATGATCATATTTGAACATTGTTAACATCCCTACATCTTGACTTGCTGTGTACATGAGTTTTCAGCATCTATTGGTTGGAAATGTAAAATCTTATGCTTCTTCAAAGCACGAATCCTAGCTAGGCAACATTCCAAATGCCTTTAAAATTTTGGTCGAACCAATATTGCCCAAAGCTAGTTTCTTCTTATAATGAAAACACTCTATTCTCCTTTACCCATCAGGAGAATAATTTCCTTAAATTAATCCCAAATTTTTGATGTTTTTTTTCCTCTTCTTCCTCTCAATTACATTATCAATATCATTTTCATCATCCAATTCTTCAATATTATTTTTGTTATTCCCATCATTCTCTCATTCATCTTCTTTGCCAACATCATATACTGTCATTGAAAGCTCATTTTCTATCACAACCTCATTCATCTGCT
>NW_021365288.1:0-213 GCF_001605985.2 Dendrobium catenatum | reverse complement strand
TGTTCCAACTATATGGTTGGGTAGCAATGTAATAAATATTTTATTTTTTGAAAGTATAGTTCTAACATTTGATCAATACTTATACTAATTTTAATTTTTTACAGCATATTGATCTTTTAATAAAAGAGCAAATTTGATAATACTCAAAATTATATGATAATGAAATAATTATGTTGTAAAAGTTCATGAGTAAGGACTTCTTTAAGTGGCTAA
>NW_021365287.1:0-215 GCF_001605985.2 Dendrobium catenatum | reverse complement strand
CTCACTATATGAGGGTTTTGAAATAGTTGTATATTATCAAAATCCTTGAGAAGTACCTACTACTGTGATGGTTAGTAAGGGCTCGAAAAGATATTTATTCAGGTAACTTGGGCAATACTCAAAGAAATAAAAACTTTGAAGGCGGTAGGAGATTCATATTCAAAAATCAAGTGAGCACATTTGCATATCAAATGAGCATAGAAGCTCAAGGAAAT
>NW_021365286.1:0-213 GCF_001605985.2 Dendrobium catenatum | reverse complement strand
CGAGCAAATACCGAATTTTTTGGCGGGATTTTGCCTCTAACTGGACGTTCCTCTACGTCCTTACACCGGACCTAATAAAAGTTCATGATCAAGAGGCTTTAAGAGAAATTTAGCTTACAGAAAATAAATACAGTACTTCTTTGTTGTTGGGCAACCACTTGTTTGGTTCCCAATTCTAAACTAGCAGAGGACTATTTTTTTGGCTTAATCCAT
>NW_021365285.1:0-283 GCF_001605985.2 Dendrobium catenatum | reverse complement strand
TGGCCCGGGACGACAGAACCATGGGATCTTGATCGGGCCCATCATCCATTCCCCCACCATCGCTTTAATTGCATGATGGTGCAATTTCTATTTTAAATATGAAATCTCCAAATTTCCAACTATTTCCAAACTTCCTAAATATTTCAACCCCAAATTCCCAAATATTCAATCTTTCCAATCCAAACTCATTGCTGCTACTATATGCCAGATACTACGTATTCTCTACGTATCTGATTGACGACTAGACTTAATCGAAAGTTCTCTCTCGTTAGCGGGAGGGGTA
>NW_021365284.1:0-273 GCF_001605985.2 Dendrobium catenatum | reverse complement strand
ATGAATTCACTTATCGACCCGCGCAGCATCCCTAGACTTCACGTGTGTACCAATAATACGCTCGTCGGGGCCCATGCGGGTTGATATTGTATTTTCCCCTTTAGTGTACCTATGTGTTTACAATTTATAGTGCACGTGCAGGGGTATTCTTTAAATAGACGTCTTCTGTCTGCTTGTACGAATGTTGCAGATTCGGTGGCGTGGCGTAGCAGCTTCTGAATAGACTTGTTCGCTGCTTTGCACAGGTGGACTGTCGTGCACTATTTGTTGATT
>NW_021365283.1:0-218 GCF_001605985.2 Dendrobium catenatum | reverse complement strand
TTTTTTTTGAAATTGTATTTGATTATTGGTGGTTTTAGTAATGCTTATCTCTGTTGTATTTGTTGGTCTTTTTCTCGTTTAATATTCCTTATATGTCATTTAATAATGGCTTTTTTTAGCTTTAAAAGATTAGTTCATTTTTCGTCTAGAATTACTAGATGGTTCCCGCTGCTGGATGTACATACTTATGCATTAATGTGTTTGTTTTCATTGTTTAT
>NW_021365282.1:0-272 GCF_001605985.2 Dendrobium catenatum | reverse complement strand
ACTGCCCAATGATTGTCATACATCTCCGACTTTTAACATCTCCGATCTATGGCCATATGTACCACCGGATGATGGTATTCTTCAATTAAGCTCGTCGGAGTCGAGCTCATCTGAAGCGGGGGAGGACTGATGTAACCGGATAGACAAATAAGCAACCACAAGAGGACTGCGGGACAGCTTTCCGAGCTCACTGCGGGACACCTGATACGTTGCCACTACTCTTTTACTTTTTGATAGTTATAGTTTCATTTCCACTACTTCTTTATTGCTAA
>NW_021365281.1:0-7176 GCF_001605985.2 Dendrobium catenatum | reverse complement strand
AACACTGCACTGACCACGACCATATGTAGCACAAATCCGTCTCAAACTATGATAAATCTGCGCAAGAACTGCAGGGGCTAGCGAGACTCTCCTCCCACTCGCTATTAAACTAGCCATCAGAAGCGTACTGGGTCGAAAGACTCTACTATAGCTAGGGAAGACGAAGTAACAGAGCCACGTAGCAATAAAAGACACTAAGATTACATCATCTGAATATCTTCCGGCTGAAATATGATGCAATCCATCTGTTGAGCCTGGCTCAAAAAGATCCTTTGAATACTGCTCTGTATCGTGTGGTCTCCGGTCAAAAGGATCTTGAATCCGCCCAAATTCTGTAACAAGTGCTGATGGGTCTAAAAAGCTCTCAATCCATGCATCTAAAGAAATAGTACCTCTGCGACTACGACCTCGCCTCCTCTGCTGATAAAGATTATGGTAGTGCCTCAAACTCTCGTGAAGCCCCACTGAGTAAACAAACTCACCTCTCCTCTGCTGCCCTGCTGGTCGGCGGCTAAACAAATCATAATCAATAGGAATACACTCTTCATATGGAATTCCTAAAATTGGCAAACCAGAAATGGTACATAAATCCCAGAGTGTAATTGTCATCTCATTGGGTCCAACCCAACAAGTATTTGTGGCACTATCCCAATGCTCAATAATACTCTGAAGCCATGAAGAGGAAAGACGGCTATAATCAAATAGGGAAATATAAATGGCTTCATATACCCCCGCTTGCTTCAATACCTCCTGATGCCTCCAATAGCGCTTCCAGTGCTAGATTTGGACTCATTTGGGCTCAGATTGAGTCGAATTTGGTGTCTTTGAGTTTGTATTTCCAAGACGCTCAGTTTGACAATAAGTTCGCTGAAATTGGAGTTCAGGTGATCCCGATTTTAATTTTTGAAGTGTTAACTAATAAAAAAAAAATAAAAGGAAGAAAAGGAAGAAAAAAAAAAAGAGGGCATGAAACAAAAATTCAAGAGATGTATTTCTTCATTAGTTTGATGCAGAATGCAGTCCTACTGTCATATGGATTGTCGGTGGATACATCTATAGTGATGCTTATCAGGTTAAAAAAAAAACAAAAGTTTAAGATTTACTACAATTCTATAATGATTACTGTGACTTTTTCCTTCAGTTATGGAAAATTGTCAGGTCAATAGATTGAAATCTCAAGATTAATTTCAATTATATAACTGCAATAACATTTACCTAGAGTTATGAATGATTATCAAAATCAAACAAGCCCAAATAGCTAGTAAATAAAAAATTGAGCTGATGAGAGATAGATTTCTAAGACAGTTTATAATTGTTGATCTATTAATATAAACACCATGTTTCTCTTCACCATATTCTCTCATCAGTTCTACTTGGATTAAAGTAGATGAAATAAATGGATGAATCTTTCGTGTTGACAGATGAAACTACAACATAACTCTTGAAAGAAGTGACTTTAGTGTAAGCAAAATTGCTGACAGATTACATTAAAGCCTGAAAGATGGAGTATCTACGGTACTTAATTCTTAAGCTAATTGATTGATAACATTTTTTTTTTTTGTTTATAGACATAAAAGAATGTGAAAACTAAAAGTTTTGTGCATTCACGAAAAGAAAAATAAGCAGTTTTTTTTTTTTAACTATTACAGAAACAACAATTTGCTTCTCTAAAATATTAAAATTGAAATCTAAAATTATATGTAAATCAAGAGCCGACTGTTTCATAAAAACAAAAAAAAAAAAAAAAAAAAAAAAAAAAAAAAAAAAACAAAAGAAGAGAGTGTGTATGTGCTGTCACTATTTCAAATCCAACAGACACATTTCTTCAAATACTTCGCCTCCAAGGCGACCCCACTTGGCAAAAACGACGCAACGATTCAACTCAAAACGGTTCTTCAATGATGCTGTCAATAAAAAGAGAAAAAAAAGATTGAAAGGGGGAAGATACTTTTTTTTTCTTGACCTTTGTTCGGTGTTGATCAAACTCCATTGAACGCAAGACAAAGCCGACGCAACCTCCGATTGCGAACTGCCGGCGATCACAAGCCCGTCTCCAATCACAAAATCAAATTCCTATCTACAGGTAAAATCAAGTCTCTTATTTTGCAGTTCCGTTGCAAAGCCGTCACCACCCTTCTTTGCACGCAGCCGCCGCCTTCTCTCTTACATCCGCCAAACCCTGCACAGACAAGTGTTCGGCCCTATGCGAACGCCAAATCCCGCCACTAATCTTCACTCGACTCCTTCTCTCACGGTCGAATCCAAGCCTAAATGCACTGCTTGTCGTTGAACCTGCACCACCGTCTTCAATAAATATGTTCTCAACTCAAACAAAGATCATAATTATTGCACTTTTTACCATGCCTCTTACGTGAACTTGTCCATTTTGTAAGTAACTGTAAAAGCCTTGGCTAATGGGTTACAACTGTCAACTTGCAATGATGGATATTCTCCTTTATCTCATTAAAAAAAAAAATGTTTTTCTTTAAAAAAAAAATCAGACTTTACAAATCTGATTTCGAATTGGATTTTATAAAAAAAAAAAATCTGATTTCATAATGGATTTGATAATTAAATCAAATCAGATTTTTTTTTTATTTTAAATCATCATTTAAAAAAAAATGAGATTTTTAAATCAAATTTTATAAATCAAAATTTTTTATAAAATCAATACAAGACCTCGCACCGTCGATTTTAAATCCGGTCGGGAAGAATTTCAAATGAAGACCTCGTGTCGTCGACCTTAGGTCCGACCGAGATGATTTCAAAGTGAAGACCTCGCGTCGTTGATCTCAGATCCGGCCGAGATGGTTTTAAAATACAAGACCTCGTACCGTCGATTTTAAATCCGGTCGAGAAGAATTTAAATTGAAGACCTCGTGTCGTCGATCTTAGATCCGACCGAGATGGTTTTAAATTCAAGGCCTCGTGTCGTCGACCTTAGGTCCGACCGGGAAGAAAATATCGGCAAATGCCGTCCCGATTTCTCCCTCGGTGGGGAGGTGACGCCGGGAGGCTGCCGAATTTTTGTCAAAAATTTTTGGACTTAAGTGGATAAAAAAATACTGAGCTTTAAATACTGAGCTTTAAGAAAAGAAAAATTTGAAATTATAGAGCATTTAATTCACCGGGTGAATTAATTGATAAACTATAATATTTAGTAGTTAATTAATTGACTCGATAAATAATTAAACATCCATTTGAAATAAATGCAAATCAATTAAATTTATATGAATTTATATGAGGTGTTTTGACAACCTTCAGCCACAAAATCATTCAAAGAATCTGATCATATGATATTACATAAGTGTAAGTTCTGCAATATGAATGAACAACGTCAATGTGATCTTCAAAAAAAAAAAAAGAAAAAGAATTGAAACATTGCATGAAAGAAAAAATTTCTTTCACATTTGGACAACTTCCCTTCCTCAAATCTCTGAAAATTTTTCTTGCATGTCAAAAGTAAAATGGCTTGAAAAATATAATTCCTGAGAATCATAAATACTTGCTTATTGCTTGAAGTTGAAAGAGTTGTTCTCTTTGTCTTCTAAGCCAAAGAGTTTAAAATTTTCCACAATGATTAAGGTTGATGGAAAATCAACTAACACTTTTATGAAAAATTTTCTTTGCAATTTCATCTTTGTAGACATGTTGCAAGAAAAATATTTTAATTAATCTAATGTATGCACAAGCTCTCCAATAACAAATTCAAGCAAACTTTACAAACAACATAGCTTACAAACTCAACATACTAAAGCTCTCCAACATAATCAAAAGTTTTCAAACTCTCTAAAACTCATCTAACATAATAGCTTTTCAAACTTTCCAATTCAAATAGCTACTTATGTTCCCCAAAATTTTATATAAAGCTCCCTACAACAATATAACTGAAGAATTTCCAACATAACAACAAAAAATCTCCGAGCTTCTTCCAAAAGTTTCTCTCTATACGGCTCCATGCATACAAATAAATTATATTCATTTAGCATTATAATTAAAAGTAATATTAAATTTAATGTAAAGCAGAACTGTTGCTAGAATAAACTACTAGTACCACTGGTGTAAAAAAAAAAAGTAGTAATCTACGAAACAAAAAGGAACTACTGTAGCAAAGGAACACTAGTGTTACAACGAAACTGGGTCAACTAGTATGTTAGGCCACTAACTAATAAATAACCAATAACAATAATTACGCGTGGTCCTAGTTTCAACAACTACTGTCCCATCTCATTAAAGAATCAAATTAAAAGTTTTTTGGGCAGCCTGATTTATAAGAATCATGGTTGTAAGACCCACTAACGGAGCACTTTCTGATGAAAGCACTATAAGTCCAACACTTGGGTTACTTTCTACGAATTGTGTCAAATTCCCTTAACCTAAATTTAAATCATGCGGGATCCTTAGTCTAGAGATTGAAGCTGGTAAAGGCCTTACTTTCAGAGCAATTTCCTAAGGAAAATAATAAGACCTTCAACTAGGCTATATTCAAAAATCTGGGCAGCCTGTCATAGGAACTGGAAGGTTGTAACGACGCGCTTATCGTTGGCACACCTTTCGTAGTGATAAGAAGTAAGCCGATCTTAGCGGAAAAAGTTTTTATGGACACAGGTTGACCTTAAACCCCTAAACCATTAAACTGCACTTCAATGAAGTGGTCCGACCATTCATAATGAAGAAGCTCGATTATTGATAAATAGGCCTCCTACCGGTACTAGAGAAATCCATATTGCAGATAATCGGTGATATGGAATGTGGCCCCACGTTTAGGATAATCTTCAAATATTCATCAAATAAGCCTTCATTGTGGACATCGGGCAACTTCTACTTGAAGTCAGGCCCACAGTTACGAAATCATTGGCTCTAATATACAATAATCACTAAACCCTCAACAAACTAAAATTCAAAACCTATGGGCTTCTTAGTCAAAAGGATTAAGTTGTAAGGACCCGCTTTTCAGGCTACTTCCTAAGGGAAGCCATAAGTCCTACCCAAATAATTAAAATTCTTGGGCATCCTAGTCTAAAAGACTAGGGTTGTAAGACACACAACTCTGGGGCCGCTTAGCTTACAAGGGCGCTAGGTCGTAAGACCCACCGCTTAGGCAACTTCTAAGAAGCCATAAGACCTATCCAACTGAAATTCTTCGGGCAACTCTCTCAATTGGACCGAGTAAGCCCCAACAAACAAACTATCCGGGCACTCCTAATTGGAGCCATAAGCCCCAAACTAAACAACACTATCCGGGCAACTCCTAATGGAGCATAAGCCCCAAACTAAACAAACTATCCGGGCAACTCCTAATTGGAGCCATAAGCCCCAAATATAACCAACTATCCGTGGCAATTTCCTGATTGGAACCGTAAGCCCCAAACTAAATAAATTAACCGGGCAACTCCATAATTGAGAGCCGTGTAAGCCCCAAACTAAACAAATTAACGGGCAACTTCTAAGGAAGTAGTAAGTCCCAACTCAAATTAAATTAAACTAAAATCAACTATCTAACCATTTCAGTCTTACTCGGGATCCCTGAGAGGAGGCAACCATGGCTGCTAATCAGATTTCCCTGGACACTACGGTCAATGATGTTAGTGTTGGTGACTGAAATCGTATGGTATACCTCGTGGACGACGGAACCATGGCGATCATTGATCGGGTTTACCTTCATCTTCCCACCATTGAGACTAAATTACCTAAAATATATATTCATCCTTAATCGAGAGTTTCTCTTACGTAGTAGAGAGGTAATTAACTATGGGCGCTTGCGCTCATAGGAAGTAAGAACCCCAGATTTATAAACCCCTGATACTACCCTCAGGGGAATCTGGGTTAACTTCAATCTGACTTAAGGGAAAATGGAATCTACGGTTGCAAAGAAGGATTCGTGCACTCGTGCCATTTTTCTTGAGCCAACAGATTTCTGGCGGCACTTCCGCTTGTTGCGGAGTACTTTTTCTCTCCATCTTTGGATGAAAGACAATTTATATAGTCTCATAATAATGAAACATCTATTAAATCAAATGTAGGATGTTTATCAAGCCAATTCTGTGTTTTTCTTTTTCCAATAGAATTCAGCGTTGACTCTAATCCCTGTAAGTCCTGTTGATTAGGTTGATAGACATCCGCGCCTGCAACAGTCCTTCATGACTGTGAAATTTGGGTGAGGGAGCAAAGTGGCCAGGTTTCCCTTTTCCCAAGCTGTTCTGAACACAGGCTATGCTGGAGCAAACTAT
Source organism: Dendrobium catenatum (assembly GCF_001605985.2). Taxonomy (NCBI): domain Eukaryota; kingdom Viridiplantae; phylum Streptophyta; class Magnoliopsida; order Asparagales; family Orchidaceae; genus Dendrobium; species Dendrobium catenatum. The sequence continues at coordinate 946 of NW_021365281.1, read as the reverse complement.
TTCAATTGCTTAACTATTTCCGAAGTCATTGCAGTTCGAACAGTTCCTTCCTGGAGAATCCTGTTAGCGTACACTACTGCCAAAGGTGTCGCTAAGAAGAACCTATTCTGAAGCTGCTGATGAGGAGGGCTTACCTAAGAGGGCCTCTATATTTCAAGAGCTCTCTATGACACCTACTACTGCGGCCTCCAGTCCAATGTCAACATTACAGAATTTGTGCACTTCTGATCCAAGGTTGGCCGCTTATCCTAGGGTTGGTGTGCAATATTCCAGACCCAATATTCTACTAGAGACTATTAGATTCTAGAATGAAGTCGCTCTTACGAGAACACAATGCGCGAAGTCGCCTAGAGAGGCATGTTACTTAAAACCCTATTCCAGGAAAAATAGCAAGAAAGGCATAAATTGCTCGTATACTTCGTGCTAATGGCTGGTGCCTGAACTCCTTTCACAAGAAATCATCACCGTCAGTTTAGAGGCGAATATGTGTATTACCAGTTAATAACGCTTTTGATACCGATGTAAAATGGGTAAAAAGAATCGATGAATTAAGGGTCACTTGGAAGAAGTCTCCGTTATTTTGGAGCACTTCACGTCCAACAGCCGCAATACACACCCAGAAAGGATAATGATATACATAGCGCTCCTCTCCACAGCCACCTATCACAAATACTGAAGGCTGTCAAAGATAGAAATCTACAACGAAGACTGAGAAAATGCCTGTTGGAAACTGCAAAGATCTTATCTTTCTTTCTATATGCTGTTCATCCTCAGAACAAAAATTTTCAAACAAGACTTATAAAGGGGACTTTAAGACGTAAACCTCCATACTACCAAAAATCGAGAGAATTCTGTCCTATATGGGTCGGATACCCATATTATGGAAGAAAAACATTTGGAGAGCCTTCTAATAGCATTACCATACAAGATTATTACAGAAGAGGTA
>NW_021365280.1:0-229 GCF_001605985.2 Dendrobium catenatum | reverse complement strand
AGAGGTCAGAAGGACCGTAGTCGGCAGGAGACCGGGGGTCAAAAAGACCGTTGTAGTGAGGCAGTACTCTGGTAGAACTCTGGGCGTCAGGTAGTGGCCCAACAGAAGTCCAGGCCTCAGATGGTGCTCTGGCGAAGCAACGGCGTCAGGCGGTAGTCCGGCGGAGGAGAGGGCCTCAAGGTGAAGGTGAAGGCCTTTGGCGGTGGTCCGGCGAAGCTCCGACGTGGTT
>NW_021365279.1:0-263 GCF_001605985.2 Dendrobium catenatum | reverse complement strand
GTACTGTGCTCTTCGCTTGTTACAAGTATGAATTACTATAGAATTTAGAATAATTTTGAAATTTAGCATCGAATATTAGCAGTTAGCATGATATTTTCACTTTTCAGGCAACTCTGGATGAATCTTTGTATGAGCTTGCCGGGGAACTGGTATGTTTATGAATTTGGTACATAAATCCTCATAAAAATTAGGATGTTTTCTGGGGCATAAACTGATTTATTTTCAATTTTTAGGTTCAATTCCTGCTAAGATCTGGCAGAGAG
>NW_021365278.1:0-226 GCF_001605985.2 Dendrobium catenatum | reverse complement strand
TATTCTATTTTCTCTTCTGTTCAGCATGTCCTATTTCTAAATGCCCATAAATATGATTTATGATAAGTTGGGCATCGTCGATAGGGTGACCATCCATAATTAAAAAGGTTAGAACAGAAAGGAGAGGGGTAATATTGATCCTATCACCAGCTTTAGGAATGATTGAAGAACGAAGGATATGCTGGATGCTACGGGCATTCTTGGTCATACCGGATACTCTAGCAAC
>NW_021365277.1:0-202 GCF_001605985.2 Dendrobium catenatum | reverse complement strand
ATGATTCTCTTCTGGATAATTCTCCATAACAATCTGACGGAGAGGTTGAGGGTCAACTGGGGTTTCATCCTGCTGACTTGAATCTAGAATTTCTTCTACCGTCGGAAATTGTAATAGAGCGGGTTCCAAGACCCTACGAGTGTAAACCCCGATGAATATAGGCATTTCCTCATTGATGTTCGCCATCTCTTTGGCTAATTTG
>NW_021365276.1:0-2085 GCF_001605985.2 Dendrobium catenatum | reverse complement strand
TGCCCACATCCGTCCTTGATGTGGGAACCCTTGCCGGAAACGATGTGTTGCCGAATAAATTGGTAGTCTATTTCGATATGCTTTGTCCGGGCATGAAAGACAGGATTCTTGGCTATGGCTATAGCCGAGATGTTATCACAGTGAATGAGAGTTGGAGAAGTCTATGCTAGTTGGAGCTCCTCGGCTAGACGGCGAAGCCAAATAACCTCCGACGTTGCAGCTGACAGAGCACGGTACTCCGCTTCAGTAGAAGATTTGGCAACGGTGACTTGTTTCTTGACTGACCATGAGAGGAGGTTCGGTCCCATGAAAGTGCAGATGCCGGAAATTGACTTGCGATCGGCGATGTCCGCTGCCCAATCAGCATCTGTGTATGTCTGGAGGGATGTGTCGCCGGGCGTGATCGGTAAACCAAAGGATGATGTTCCTTTGATGTAGTGTAGTATCCGTTTGAGTTGTATGAAATCAGCAGTGGTCGGAGTTTGCATATGCTGACAGACTTGATTGGTGGCGTACGCGATGTTCGGTCGAGTAATCGTAAGATACTGAAGAGATCCGGTGAGGCGTCTGTACATGGAAGGATCGTGAAATAATTCGGTGGATTGCTGCGGGTGTCTGGTAGCCGGTGTGATGGGTGTCGGACACGATTTGCAGTCCGTGAATCCTGCTTCCTGTAGGAGCTTGGAGGCGTAGTGTTCTTGATGAAGAAAAAATCCAGTGTTAGTGCGGCTTATCTGAATGCCGAGAAACAGATTGATCTGTCCCAGCTGCTTGAGAGCAAATTGAGAGCGGAGGTCGTGGAGTAGATTGTTGATCTGTTTCGAGCAATTTCCTGTAAGAAGAATATCATCCACGTAAATTAGAATGTAAAGAAATGTTTGATTGTTGTTGTAGATGAGCAGAGAAGGATTGGCCGAATCCACGAGTTTGTAAGAAAGATGTGATTTTCTGAAACCATTGGCGGGGTGCTTGCTTGAGCCCGTATAAGGATTTGTCAAGTTTGCAAACTGCGTTTGGTTGAGTTTGATCTTCGAATCCGCGTGGTTGAGTTATGTAGACGTCGTCCGGTAAATCGCCATGTAGAAAGGCGTTAGAAACATCGAGCTGAAGAATTGGCCAGGTTCTATTGACAGCAAGCGTGAGTAGCATACGGATGGTGGTCATGCGAGCAACCAGACTAAACGTTTCATTGTAGTTTTCACCCAAGACTTGTTCATATCCAAGAGCGACTAACCGAACTTTGTAACGGTCTACTTGGCCTGAAGGTTTGAGTTTGGTCTTATAGGTTCATTTGCAGCCTAACACTCGGTGATTGAGAGGTTTTGGAACCAGAGTCCATGTCCGTTGTTGTAGCAGAACTTGATATTCCTCTGCCATTGCGTCTTGGCAATGCTTGAGTTTAGAAGCTTGATTGTACGTGGTAGGGGTAGTGGCGTGGCTGGTGTTGCTTAGGAGAGAAAGGAGCTGACGAGGTTTGGAGATACCCGACTTGGATCGTGTTTGCATAGGATGAGTGAGTCTGGCCGCAGGCTGAGAGCATTGTAAGTTGATTGCGGGGGCCATGTCTGCTGATTTCGGGAGAGCGTCAGCCGTAGTTGTGGACGTAGTATTAGGAGGAGGTTGCTGGATGTTGATCTCTTTATTGATGTGGTCCACAGAGGTCGTAGTGGCTGAAGGCGGTACAAGAAGGGGTGATAACTGAGTAAAGTTAGGCCTAGTTGAGGGTTGAGTGACAGCAGTATTCGGACGGAGCGGGAAGACGAGTTCTTGAAATTCAACATGACAGGATATATACATTTTGTGAGTGATGGGATCATAACATTTGTACCCCTTGTAATTAGGAGAATAGCCCAAGAATATACAAGGTTGTGATCTCGGGGAGAATTTAGTGGTGGTGTGAGGTTGAAGCCATGGGTAACATAGGCACCCAAAGGTTCGTAATTGAGAGTAATCCGGGGTTATGTTGTGTAGCATTTGGTAAGGAGATTTAAAAGATAATGCCGTCGTGGGGAGGCGATTAATTAAGTAATTGGCTGTAGACACAACATTATGGGGACATCGTCAGAGATTGCGACACATGTACCA
>NW_021365275.1:0-205 GCF_001605985.2 Dendrobium catenatum | reverse complement strand
GATCTTAGGACCAATCTAAACTCAAATCAATCCCCACCCTTGATCAACTCCAACCCCAAATCAATTCCTACCTTTGATCAACTCCAACTTCAATTTAATTCCTACCCTTAATCAATCTAAATCTCAAACTTCATTCAACTCAAATCCCAATTAATTCAAATTTTAAACATATCCAAACTTTGATTCAATCCACTTGAGAATCCAA
>NW_021365274.1:0-289 GCF_001605985.2 Dendrobium catenatum | reverse complement strand
TTAAAGGTCAAGTCTAAAATTTTGATCCTAAGGGAATAGAAAGTGCAACCCTAAGGGATTGAGTTTGAAATTAATTCTAAGGGAAAGGAAGTTCTAACCCTAGAGTTTTAAATTTGAAATTAATTCTAAGGAAGGGAAGTCCTAACCTTAGAGGATTAACCTTGAAATTGATTCTAAGGGAAGGGAAGTCCTAACCTTAGAGGATTAAGTTTGAGTTTTTGATCTTAAGGGAATGAAAAATTCATCCCTGGAGAATCAAGATTTAAATTTATTAGGGTAGTGCCACGGA
>NW_021365273.1:0-225 GCF_001605985.2 Dendrobium catenatum | reverse complement strand
CCCCTCCCACTAATGAGAGAGAACTTTCGATTAAGGCTGGTCGTGAAACATATACAAAGTATCTGCATGTAAATGCAATATTGAATGACATGCCTGAATCAAACCCTCTGCATCCTACAAATGTACGTAAGAGGTCATTTTGAATTGTGATTATAATGCAAGTGACATGCTAGAATGAAACTCTCTGCATATCACAAATGCATGCATATTATAAAATGCATATCA
>NW_021365272.1:0-245 GCF_001605985.2 Dendrobium catenatum | reverse complement strand
GGCTGCCGCTGGCTATTAGAGAAACCGCCAGCCTATTTTATTTTTTTAACTCAAAAAATTCTCAAAGTTTTAGAAAATTTCTGAAAAATCTGAAAAATTTCAAAAAATTCTAGAAACTTATTTTCTTCCCTAAAAATTCTATAAATACCCTCTAGGGTCAGGGAGAATCTTACATCTTCTTCTCTTCTCCCTTTGACTTTCTTACAGCTGAGGCATTCCATTATTTTTTAGTATGTGACTTCCCC
>NW_021365271.1:0-227 GCF_001605985.2 Dendrobium catenatum | reverse complement strand
TGATACTGATAAAGATCTTCAAGTTCTTCTTTAAATTTTGTTATGAATTTTCTTTTATTCTTTTGTATTTAAGAGCTTGTGATAGATTCGTGATTGTACTAACTTCTTAGCTATTGTATATTGATTTTTTGAGAATGAATATAGTGCAATATTTTAATATATGTTATTTATTTTTATTGGTATACTTATTTATTATTCAGAAACTCTAGTTGATTAATTAAAAAGCT
>NW_021365270.1:0-383 GCF_001605985.2 Dendrobium catenatum | reverse complement strand
ATCTCCCTTTTATAGACCGAGCAGTCGACAGAAATGAGTCGATCTCGCGGGATATCCGGACTGCTTCGACGCCGTTTGTAGAATCAGGTACTGTAGCAGTCGGCGGTTTCAGCAGGTTTTACGGGTTCGACAGTCCGAGGTTTGCGATGTTTCAGCTGGATTCACGGGATTCGCTCAGGTATTTCGACGGTGCCGAGGTATTGAGCGGGATTTCGGGGATTTGCGGCAGAGGAATTATTTTGTTTTTTTTTTCTTTGGACATTATCTGAAGGTCAACAATCCAAAAATCTAAAGCTCCACCCAAAATACCCATAAAAACCCAAAAAATTTGAAAAAATCTCAAAATTCCAAAAATATTTAAAATTGAAATAAATCCATCAAAC
>NW_021365269.1:0-293 GCF_001605985.2 Dendrobium catenatum | reverse complement strand
TAGTATTATAATATTCATTGCTTCCTAAAAAAAGTTAGAGCAGTAGCATGTGAATTTTTATATTAATTCTTCATAAAGTTCCACATATTCAAGAATGATTCAAAAAAGATGCAAGAATTTTTATGTGAAAAGTTTACCCATTTAAAACAATTCACTATATCAAATGAAAATTATGAAAGCATGATATTACATAAATTTGAATTATTGTCTTAGTTTTTTTGGAAAATGTTGGAGAAGTAATAAGTGATGACAATTGTAGTTGTTGGTTGAATATCATAAACAAATGTTGGTTG
>NW_021365268.1:0-217 GCF_001605985.2 Dendrobium catenatum | reverse complement strand
AACAATAATCTTTAAAGATATTGTTCTATCTCTAATTATATTAATTTTTATAATATTATCCTTAATACTCTTATATATAATCACACACACAACATTTCTAGTAAGAATCCAACTTGAATACCATAGTTTAAATCATAAATAATCAATCTCCTTAACCATCTCTCCAACTCATTTAGTTTTCTAAATGCATAGAATATTTATCTTTATCTTATATAAT
>NW_021365267.1:0-229 GCF_001605985.2 Dendrobium catenatum | reverse complement strand
TATGTAAATCGCCGCCCATCATCCCATAACATACTAATGATCAATACAATATCTTTAACTAATCGCCCTGGATGATCGCAAAATCATATTAGATGATATGTATAAATACTTGAACTAATCGTACAGGGAAATACTGATTGTACTGGCTAAAAGGGTAATTTTATACTAATCATACATGATGATATCAAGATCGTACAAGATGATCTTTTATGAAAAAATAAAAGTTAAG
>NW_021365266.1:0-232 GCF_001605985.2 Dendrobium catenatum | reverse complement strand
CGGTATTGCTCGGTATACATTCAGATAAGTTCGGATTTGACCGGACGTAATAATTACTCCTCTCGATGAAGACCACATGTACATATGCTAGTAGATGGGAAGCGAGTGAGCAGGACCAGGCGAGTGGCGAGCACGGGCTGGATTAAAATTTATAAATAGTGATTTATTTTATAAATAATAAATAAAGATAATTTTTTTGAGAAACTTATAAATTATAATATGATTTTATTAT
>NW_021365265.1:0-270 GCF_001605985.2 Dendrobium catenatum | reverse complement strand
ATTCATTTGGTAATTCAAATTATAATTTGAACTTTCCAAAATTGCTTTGAGTCTTTGATTTGGACCCATTTGGGCTTGACTTAGTCGAATTTGGTGTAGTTTGGTTCGTATTTTCGAGACGTTCAATTTTATTATAGGTTTGCTGAAATCCTAATTTGGATGGTCTCAGATTTAATTTTAGAAGTTTATTATTCAGATATGCATCAAGATCCGTGTCAGTGTCAGATTAAGATAATTTTTGGTGACACATAACTGTAACGATTTGTTGGT
>NW_021365264.1:0-244 GCF_001605985.2 Dendrobium catenatum | reverse complement strand
ACAGAGGGTCTCTGCCCCGAAAAACGACCAACCAAAGTGAATTCAAAAGGCTTAGCAAGCGACCTAACCTCATCCTCAGATATAAACAGCGCTGGCAAGCCACGATGAGAAGAAAAACTCAGTTCAGGAAAGGAAGAGGAGGAAAAACCAGAAACCGCATCCTTAAAAGAAATAGGAGCCGCCGTTCCACTCAGGAAACCAGGATCACGTATACGAGTAGCCGCCATACACAAACACAAGAGCA
>NW_021365263.1:0-327 GCF_001605985.2 Dendrobium catenatum | reverse complement strand
AACAAGATCACCTATCTCCACATTTGTACTACTACCAGGAGTGGTAGGAGTAACTGGTATAACTACAGGTGGAACACCAGGTGTTACAGATCCCACCATAAACTACATCTTTTCCATCATCTGCATCATCATATTCATCATCTGCAGTTTCATTATATTTCCTGACATTGCATTCATAGTCTCCATCCCTATAGGTGCAGGATTTACACTAGGTTCACTGCCTCCTACTGGTGCCACATTTTTAGAATCTTCAGAGATCCTAATAGGTTGGGATGACTGACCTTCCTCTATTTCAGGTATTCTTTCAGCCATTAAATCTATAACACA
>NW_021365262.1:0-298 GCF_001605985.2 Dendrobium catenatum | reverse complement strand
CTCAAGCTCACTACTTGAACTCAAAACTGGAATGAGATGTGGAGAGCGAGGAACACAAACTGAACTCAAGCTGGATCCGAAATAGGGACTTGAGTTTGAATGGAATGCCAAGAGTTGAACCCATAACGACATACAAGACTCAAACATGGTCTGGACCTCGAACTCGGGTCCGATGGAATACATAGAATTGGGACTTTGGGTGAATGAACCAATCAGAGTCCAAATGCACAGTTCTCTAAATTAACAAGTTACAAGTGGGGAATGAAATCCCGGTGCACACAAAAGATGTGTTAATTCC
>NW_021365261.1:0-647 GCF_001605985.2 Dendrobium catenatum | reverse complement strand
CACTATGTATAAGTTTATACAAGTATTATAGATGGTTTGTACAAGCATTATACACACTATGTACAAGTTTATACAAGCATTATACACACTATATATAAATTTATATATTATATGTACAAGTATTATACACACTATTTATAAGTATTATATATACTATGTACAAGTTCATTCAAACATTATACACACGTTATGTACAAGAATTATACAGACTATGTACAAATTTATATATGTTATGTATAAGGATTTTACAAACTATAAATAAGTTTATGCATATTATGTATAAGTTTATACACACTATGTATAAGAATTATACACACCATATATAAGTTTATACAAATTATGTACAAGCATTATACACACTATGTACACACTATATACGAGCATTTCACACACTGTATATATGAATTATACACATTATATATAAGTTTTTAGAAGTATTCTAAACTACATTCAAAGCTATATACAAGTATCATACACATTATGTGTATATTTATACACGTAATGTATAAATACTATACACCCTATTCATAAGTATTATACACTCTAAATAAGTTTATATACACTATGTATAAGTTTATATAAGCTATACACAAGCATTAAACACATTATATAAAAGTATTATGTATACTACGTATAAGTTTATATAA
>NW_021365260.1:0-241 GCF_001605985.2 Dendrobium catenatum | reverse complement strand
GCCAATTCATGGTTGTGTGTTTCTACCAAATTTTTCATCGTCCATATCCCTTCTTCACTAACAAAAAATCTCACCATAGTAGGGCATCCAGTTCTTCTAGTTGATTTTCTAAATTTAACCTTCTGGATATTTTCTGTTTCCTTCTTGAATCCAAATTTTGAACAGACAAAAACCTTTGATTTTAATTTCCTGGTACCAGGCCAATATGAAAGATGTTCTTTCCGAACACTAAAGCCATGCT
>NW_021365259.1:0-328 GCF_001605985.2 Dendrobium catenatum | reverse complement strand
CTCTCTCTCGATCGGAGAAGCAAAGGAGAGATGTGGATTTTGCGTATGAGAGCCGATCAAGGAAGAATGACGTCAAAGAAGGCCTGTTCTCGGGTTCAATTCGGTGGCTAGTTGGTGATTTCGGCTAGGAGAAATCGAAGGCCACGGGAGTTTCGTGGATTTCAGCTTGTGAACCGAGGGAAGGAAGAAGAGGCGCAGTAACAATAACTGAGAGGTAGAAGAGCGTCTCAATTAACATTTCTTACTTGTGCAATACATGATTAGGTTGTTTATCAAAATGGATGATTTCAATGAAGATTATAAGCTTACTGTTGCTCGTGCTCGTAAG
>NW_021365258.1:0-211 GCF_001605985.2 Dendrobium catenatum | reverse complement strand
CAGTGCCAGTGCTTGCTCTGCCGGATTTCAACCAGGTATTTGTGGTGGAGACGGATGCTTCAGGCTATGAATTGGGAGCAGTGTTGATGCAGAACCACAGGCCCATAGCTTACTTCAGTCAGGTACTGTTGTCCCGGGCTAGGCTGAAGTCTGTCTACGAGAGAGAGCTGATGGTTATTGTACTGGCCATCTAGAAGTGGAGACCTTACTT
>NW_021365257.1:0-380 GCF_001605985.2 Dendrobium catenatum | reverse complement strand
ACAATATGTCGGGGGTCCAAGGGGGTACGTAGCGCCCCCTGATGGGGTTCGACCTGCCCGGTCAGGTCACGGGGTCATGGGCAGTTCCTCTGCGGGGGTTTCCGGGGGCAGCGCCATCGAAACAAATTTTGGTTGTAAGGATATTTTTTGATTCTCTTTGCTATTTATCTTTGTATTTTTTTCATCGTTCCCTAACAATAACACCTCTACACAATGTGTTTAATAATGTGGGGGGAAATTGCCTAAAGACATAATTTAAAACTTTAATTTAGGGGGACAATTGCCTATATTTATTTATAATAATCCCTTTACACAATGTATATAATTCTGCTATGGGGCAATTGCCTAAAGATTATAGTGTTTTTTTTTTTTTTTTTTTT
>NW_021365256.1:0-286 GCF_001605985.2 Dendrobium catenatum | reverse complement strand
TTATCAAAGATGTTATTAATCTTAGCATCTTCTTCAGTGATTTCTTCACTAACCAGTTGATCTAACATCTCTTGATCAGGATCTTGGGTTGTCTCCTCCCCTCCGACTATCCCGGGGTCGGTAGTCGCAAGGGTAACATCCTCAGTAGGGTGAGGGACATCTATCTTAATTGGTGATGGAGGGGCTTGAACAGCTGAGACTCCAACATCAATACGAATAGAGTCCTCACATCCCTGAACTGGAAGTCTAGGGAGCTCGAACGGTATCTGAATCTGAGGTTCCCTGA
>NW_021365255.1:0-1009 GCF_001605985.2 Dendrobium catenatum | reverse complement strand
GAGCCATACTTTGATAAATAACATCGGATAGGTAAAATATCCCTTGATGATTTCTCTCAATATCATCGAATAATGCTATGACAAATAAACCCCAAAAAAGCTCACCTATGAATTAGCCTCAAAGGAAAGCTAGTAGTGAACAAGATCCTCACTAGAAAGACTCCATGAGAATAAATGATTAACAGAGTCATCACTTATTCAAAAACCTTAGAAGTCAAAAAAGCCTCAAAATGTACAGTTATATAAAGACTTTAGTAGGTAAAAAAGTTTCAAACGGTACATGCATACAAAAATCTTAGTTGGCTAAAAAGCCTAAATATAATATCAAAATCTGCTCCAGGATCGTCCAGGACGATTTGGGATCGTCCTGGGACGATCAGTAGTGAATTTGCTCTAGAATTTGCCCAGATTTGCTCCAGGTGTTTTCCTGTAGGCATCGTCCAGGCCGATCGAGGACATCGGCCAGGCCGATTGGCACTGTTCAAAATATCGGCCGGAAAATAGTTCTGGGAACCGTCCAGGACGATCGAATTTGGTCTGATCGTCTTGGGACGATCTAGCGATCGGCCGGGCTGATCTGAGTATTACTTAAGGGAAATGAAGTCATTTCGAGGAGAGAGAAATTTTTTATAAAAATCAGATTTTTTGATCCGAGAGAAAGAGAAAAAGAGAAAAAGAAAAAGTTGATTTCGGGAAGCCGCGGAGTCGTTTTTGTTCGACAAGACTGTTCAGGAAATTGCTGTACGCAAGGTAAGGCACATTCCGCCTTTCTCAATTTTCAGAACCGTCGTGTTTGGCGGTATTTTCTGTCCGGATTTTGTTTCTGTTAGCGATTTTCGTCCGTATCTTTTGATTGGTTCAGTTTTTACCGCGTAACTTTTTGTATATTGTTGCCGTGCCGGGTGTGCACGTTTTGAATCTATTTTGAAGATTTTTATCCGGGTATTTTTGATTCGACGGAGTTTTTAGTCAACTGGATTTTTCTGTGTAATTGAAAATTATCTGTGCA